>NC_088797.1:26193882-26495586 GCF_011386835.1 Chrysemys picta bellii | reverse complement strand
TATGCCAAATTCCTGAACTCTACTAACTGAAAACTACTCAACCAAGAAGCTGGGGAGTGGCAGAATTACGTAATCACTGCAAGCCCTCCTGGACTCTGCAGTAGTCACTGAAGCACTCATGATCACCTCCACAGATTGCTTTTGTTCTCACAGAACTGGAGTCAGAAGAGGCAGGAAACATAACTTGATACATATAGACTCAGATATAAAGAATTTCTACAAACCTATGGCATTGTCCAAAAGGAAGCAGAGTTCTTACAAGGCACATTCCCTCTGAGCCGGGTAGTGGTGCTAGCAATGTTAGCTAAGCTTTTCTGTTCTGATGCTTGTAGCCAAATTATGGCTGTCTCCTGTACAGATGGGATGAATGGGAAATCGGTCTTCCGTAGCACCCCACTGCAATGGCACTTAGCGGTTCCTTTTAGGTTTTCTATCTAAGAACTGACCTACCCTCGCTCCCCCCCACTCCCAATCTATGAGAGAGCTGACAGGATCATAGCACAAGGTGCTATGGCAGCAGGCCAGATTGAAAAAGAGACAGTATCTGCTCATTGAGGGGAGACAGTCCTATTTGGCCATTAGAAATATTTAACGTTCCATTAGAAGAACACTTCACACTAACAAGGTATTTATTTAACAAAAGGAAAACTCAGTCTGGTTTCGTTCATCATTCCCTCAGCTATTGACTGCCACATTTCATCTGAGAATGTCCACTATAACTGATATTGGCTTATTTAGTAGCAAAGCAGCATGATATACAATTCTTCATGAAACAAATTCTGCCCTATGTTCATGGACAAACCTCATTGAACGTGGGGCAGAATCTCACCATATATATATATACATTGTTCTGGATTGTAATAGTTAATAGGTGCTATTTCTGAATAGCAAAGCTCTATTTTTGAAGGGAAAAAATAGTATGCTTCTATTTTTGGCAAGAAAGTCACTCTCAACCCTGGGGGTAGATTCAGTATGTAAAAGGAACAAGCCATTATGAACTGAATAATTAAGAAAGAAAACTCTTCTCCTGTTTGCAAATAGAAAAGGTTCATTTGTGTATTCTATGTAAAGCTCACAATAAAGTCTTTTGTGTCATAAGCATAGAAAGAATCTTTTATACTGGCAGGAGATTAGGATGATCAGCAGGAATCCCTGCCACCAGAAATTCAAATCTGAATGGGCAAGTTCATGGGAAGTTGGGATTTTAAAGGGATTGTTCTGATGATGCCAAAACACAACAGTAACACGTCTTCCATGGAACCATCCAAAAGCCAAACCTCAGTGGTGTCTCTCAGTGAATATATTCTGCGTGAGGAGGGTGCAAGGAATTATTTATACTTTCCCATAACACTCCTTGGCAGAAAACAGCCATAAGGGTGCTGTGGGATGCCCTGAGCTCTAGGAGGATTCAAGTGTTTCTGGAAGTGCCCAGAAATCCAGAGTGGATTTATCTGGGTGAGGTGGGACTAAGGTGCAAGCCCCCATACACAGACTCACCTCTTCGCATCAGCTAGTTCTTAGAGAGGTCAGTGCTGGTAGTAGAATTTGAAAAAGGGTTTAGAAAAGGCCCCTGATAAGCATTGATAACATCCCCCAAGCCCCCACAATGCCATTTTCCTGTTCTGCTGCTGGGGCTTTAATCACATGCCTAATGTACATAAAAGTTGAATTTCTTGGTCAAAACTGCCACATAGGGCACACAAAAGCCTACAGCTGCTGCCATGCTGAGGCGGCAATCAGAGTCACATAGGGAAGAAAAGTGTGTGTGCAGGCCCGCCAACAGCAATTCTGTGTTCCAGGGCAGAACAGTCGATGGACCCCCTAGAAAGGAGTGCGGTCCGCTTGACATTTGGGTGGTGCTGCCGGGTGCGCTGATGGTGCCTAGTGAGCTGCTGCCGGCTGCACTGCTGGGCCCGCTCTTCCGGCACGGCCAGGGCTTCCATATGCCCGCTCAGCTGCCTTTGCCGCCGCCGGTACCACCCTGCACGCCAGAATGTGAATACAATGTAAACTGGCAGCATCAATTTAACCTGGCTCATCTCCCTCTTCCTATCTGCAACAGGGAGATACTAATACTTAATCATCTCCCATTCGAGGCAGCTCGGTAATCCTTAATATTTGTACACTGTTTGCAAATGGAAGGCGCTATATAAATGCTAAGCAGTGGCTGGCAGTGGACTCACTGGCTCGCTCTCCTAGCTGCTCACTAAGCAGGAAGAGGCTACCATGCTCCGGCTGTTCACAACTCTTGGTCCCATGGTTGGTTTGCAAAGCCATGAGGTTTGGGGTTTTGAAGCAGCAGTGTAACGTTACTGGCCTTTGCTCTAATCTGCAAGGGGTTGTTCCAGAGCCTCCTGCAAGGCCTGGGAGTGGGGACCGGGCAGTGCAATGGGGTCTTCCCTTGGTTTGAGGGACAAACCCCTCGTGAACTCCTAAAGGGACAGCATCCCCAGTTGATTGCCTGGATTCACAGCAATTCACATGCAGATAAGTCTGAGCAGCCCAGTTCTCATTTCAAAGCGCCTCTTCAAAGGGGCAGCCAGCTCCTCACTACTCCCCAGGGAAGTGGAGATTGACACAGTCTCAACACCTGTGAGAACTGCCTGAAATATTTTGTCTGACGCTATTTAAATGCAGGGGGGAGGATGTTAATGCAAACAGGGCCTGGCCAGGCATAAGGAGAGACCCCTCTGCGAGATCAGCCCCGTGCACTGCCGTGAGATCATGGGCCAGGCCTCCAAGGCGGAGTGTTGGGGAAGGCTGGCTTTGGGCACAGCCAAGAGGCCGCCTCCCCTCCTAGGGTGACCAGATAGCAAGTGTGAAAAATCAGGACGGGAGGGGAGGGGTAATAGGAGCCCGTATAAAAAAAGCCCCAAATATCGGGACTGTCCCGATAAAATCGGGACATCTGGTCACCCTATCCTCTCCCCATGTTCCCAACCCCCTGATTCGCAGACAGTGTCTGCGATTCCATCCCCAGGCTCTGCGCCCCAACAAGTCCCACACCCCAGCCAGGCTTGCAGGGCAGCACTAGGCACAGGCACTGCTGCTGGCCCTGTTCTCGCTGACTCAGGATAGCTACAGGGCACGCGCCTAGGAGTCCTGTGGCCTGCCGTGGCCTGCCCTGGCAATTTAAAAAGGCCCGGGGAGCCCGGCCGCCACCACTGCTGTGGTAGTGGCAGCAGCGGCGGCCAGGATCCTGGGCCCTTTTAAATTGCCTGGGCCCCATGGCAGTTGCCCCCTTTGCCATCCCCCTGCCCCGTTGGCAGGCCTGTATGTGTGTGATGTAGGGTCTTTTTGTGTTTTTTTTCTTTTTAATGTACATGCTGCTGTGTGTTTCTATTAGAGAAAGAAAGGTCAAAGAAGTACACTTCAAAAATTTTATCTTTTGTAGGCCATTCCATTTTCTTCTCCTTTGCCAATATGCTGGCTAATTATTTAGCCTAGAACTGGCCAAAGTGCAATTCACGGCCATTCTCAGCTTCATTACAAAGTTGCATCTTAGAGAGCTAACAGCCAACATGCAGTGCTCTGCTCTGTTTGATATAGAGTATACTATATTCATTGTCATAGCACCTAAACGCCTTCCACTAGCAAGTTAAGTGATGTGACTAACATCTGTCATGTTTGTTCTCTCATCCTCTCCCCAGAGTGTTTTGTTTGGTTAGGGGGAGTGTGTGTACACATGGCTACAGGTTTGTGTGTGTGTTTGTGTACCACACAGCTACAGGTTTGTGTTAGAGAAGACAAGGTCAAAGAAATGCGCCTTGCTTGGAGTGGAAGTTGGTGAGGCTTGTAATGGTGATTAATTCCAGTGGAAGTTTCTTGAGCTGGCCCCTGAGAAAGCTCTGTCTTCTGGACTGATGAGCTTTACCCTTGTGGTAGAAAGTTCCATTGTGCCAGCAGAGCAAAGTTATTGACCATGGTCTTCATCCCAGAGCGTTAAGGATCTTTCATCCCAGCCCTTTGAGAGCCATGATGATAAGGACTGAGACCTTGAACCTGATTTGATATTCTATGGGAAGCCAGTGTAGGGAACAGAGGACAGCTGTAATGTGCTTGTGGTAGCCCATGTTGCTGAGGAGACCTGCAACCACATTCTGTACTAACTGGCATTCCATTTTGAATCCAGGGCCTGATTAATGCAGGGGCTTTAGGGGCTGCAGCCCAGGGTCCCGGGCTAAGCGGGACCCCAGCGCAGCAGGGCTCAGGCAGGCTGCCTGGATGCTGTGGCCCCACACTGATACTGGAAGCGGCCGACTGCTGGTACATCTCTGCAGCCCCTGGCGGGGGCCTCCACACATTGCCCCCAGCACCGTCCCCGCAGCTCCCATTGGCCAGTTCCCAGCCAATGGGAGCTGTGGGAGTGGTGCATGCGGGTGTAGGCAGCACACAGAGATTCTCTGTCCCCCGCCCCCCAGGGGCATGCCAGCAGCCGGCCGCTTCCATGGCGCCACAGCAGGCCAGCAGCCTGCCTGAGTCCTGCTGCACCGCTGACTGGGAGCCACCTGTGGTAAATGCCTCCCGGACGGAGCCTGCACCTCACACCCCCTCCTGCACCCCAACTCCGTGGCCCAGGTCAGAATCCCCTCCTGCACCCAAACTCCCTCCCAGACCCCGCACCTCCTCCTGCACCCCAATCCCCTGCACCAAACTCCCTCCCAGAGCCCACACCCCTCACCCTCTCCTGCACCCCAACACCGGAGCCCACTCCTGCACCCAAACTCCCTCCCAGAAAGAAACTAATATAACAGCTGTTCTAAGGTAAGAAGTAGGCTATTTTGAATTAACTTAACTATATTCTACATGTTTTAAGACTGAAATGTAACCACAGAATGACTTTATGTTAATTCAAAGGCAAGTTTAGTATAGCGTTAATAGCCTCGATGCCATACGTGTAATCATTTTGTTTTAAATTAGGAAAAAGACTTGTATATAACGGCCCCACAAAATCTAATAGCCCCGGGCCCACAGGAGAATTTATCTGGCCCTGCTTGAACCTAGTGGAAGATCACATTATATGTCTGGGACTGGTAGGCCAAGATTTTAAAAAATGACTAGAGATGGGCCTCAGCATTTGAGTGCCCTGTTTGAGAAGCCTTAAAAGGAGCCTGATTTGGGTGGATGCAGTCTGTTCCACTTCATGCAAAATGTGATCCTAAGCAAAGTGTGAGCACCCCTGTTTTCATTCACTGTGTAACCTTACGTAAAATGATCTAGAGGTGAAAGACTTTTTACTTTTTTAAGTTTTAAAGCACGCAGCTCTTATGCCAAAAATATTTTTAAGACCATATGAGCTGACTTTCAAATAGATTCTGATCTTTGTTTGGAAACCATCTGGCTGAAGAAAAATAGCCAACTGTTTCATCTCTCCTTCCCCCCAAAATATGTTTTGAGATCAACATCCCTTTTTGAAAAATGTGATTGAGGACTTAAAAATTCAATGTGTGTATGCTATAAATAACAGTGTGCACACTATCGTCTTGTAGCAGTAAACTACTGTACTTTTCCCCCTACAGATGGTGCTATAATTATAACTTAGCTCTCTGACTCTAACTCAAGGTGTGGAAAAGATATATTAAGTTTGTACACATGCTAGTCCACACTTTTTCACAATTTCAAATGTAACCATCTTTTTTGTTTTGTTTAATGGTCATGTTGAAAATCTCCTGTTGCAACAGTTTGGTTTTTTGCATAAACACCTGGATTCAGAGTTTCCTAAAGGAGTCATCTGAAAATAGGTGCTTTCTGCCAAGATGTCACAAAGATTTATGTGCTTATATTTGTGGATTAAATGGAAGACAGGTGGGAGAACATTCAGGCATGAGGAGGAATGATAGAAAACTCATATATAAAAAAGGTTAGTTGGTATGATGATTACTACTGGTTTAGCTAAAACGGACATAGGTCTTGTAAAAAGGAAGGTGTACCATGCTTGAAAAGCAATACTTCAGCAGTCAAATAATTATCTAGAAGACCATGTTTGCTTTAAAACAAAATAGAGGCATTCTGGAATTGAAAACACATACTGTATTGCATTTAGCCACAGAACTAAATGCAACTTGCACACCTTGTGGCACATCTGAACAGATGGTTTAAAGAAGAGTGGACTACCAGTGTTTCGAATCTCAGTGGGTATGATACAGAGTAGTACTTCAGTTTGGCTTAGTTATATTGGATGGAATAATTTCCCTCAATTTGATTGGTATATAGAGGAAATGACTCCCATATATCTCCCTAGTTTCCACTTCTGTGGGGATGAGAGAGGGGCTCCACTGCTCCTGCAACACCTCTCTCCCATACTAGGAAGGGTGTTCCATGGGTCTGGGATCCATACTGGGGTTGAGGGCAGGGATGTGGGGCACAGTGCTCAAGCCAAAAGGTAATGCAGTCTGGGCTATACTTTTAGTTATATATTTATTTTGTACATATAGCCCACAAAGGTCTTGGAAGCAGCCACAGCCAGGACTACCCCTGGGAGTGAGCTGGGAACCAGAGCTGGATGACCTAGCCTCCCATGATTCCCTTGTGATCAGGAAGGAGGTGTCACTGCCCTTCCTTCACCTCCAAAATTACGGTTCCTTGCTGAGATTTCCTTTTGTGGAGCTTTCCACAAGGGGAGATGTTATGGCCCATGAACATAGGAATTATAGCAGTGATTTTAAAATCATGATTTTCATCAATGAGAGAGGAGAATCAGGCCCATGAGTCTACTTTTTTTATGGAGTCAATTATACATACGTAACTGCTCATTTTTTAATGTGACTCCTATTTTAAACACCAACCAATCTAAAATATATCATCACTTGATGGGCTGCTCCCATATGGCCTGATAGGAACAAGTGCTGTAGTCTGTGGATATCTGCCTACCTATATTGGAATTAAGTGGAGGTGGGGTGGATTTTGCATTAAAAATACAACTATGTACATTCTCTTACCAAAGAAACACTCGAATTGCAGGCTGAAGAAAACTGCAATATAACTAAGTAGTCAGCCAGGTCAGCTGTATTATTACTCTGTAAAACATGACCAAATCCACCATTGGCCTCTGCAGTTGAGATACTTTATAAATCAAGCTGGCTACTATATTCCTTTTAGATTAAAAGTAAAGTTCAAGTTGTTCAAATCTATGTACCAAAGGTTTTCTGTGTGCTATTGTTACTTTTAAAATGGTGGTACAATTAACATTAAAATATTCCCAGCTTTTAAATCACTACAGATGATTCCACCAGCACAAATAAAATCTGAAGCATATTGACAACTTCTGTTTCTTTTCCTCTGTAGGAAATTACTGTAGTTTTAGGCATGCTAGTGTTCCACAGAAGTGTACTGTTATGGAAAAATAACTGCTAAATTGACTAACTATGTAGCTGGGAATGGTAATAAGAGTTAAAGGAAATCTACAGAGAAAGTACTCTGTAATTCCCAAACTTTTTGTGTAAGTTTATTTAGTAGAAAGACTAGAGAAAAAAACACTTTTTAAAATTGGGTTTGCAAGGTGTTAATGGTTTGATTAGATAAATGTTTGCTTCCAAAGGTCAGATGCCAGAAGAAATTTTAACATGGTTAAGAAGTGATACAAAATTCTTCCATCCAAGAAAAACATGTTGTTCTTCACACAAATGAAACTATCGAGTATTATATCCTAATGTTACTTTGGTGTATTATTGTATTTCATTTTCTAGGCTTCAGGACAGCTCTGTATTATTGTGCTATATTAATCTCTATACATACATTTATTTTTAAAATGCTTAGAAGGAAATTGCCAAACTATGTTTCATAATTTGAACTTTTTAACTCAGTACTGTTTGTAATAATTCCATGTAAGTTTGAAGCTGAAATCTGTTTCCTCCCTGAATTTATTTTGTCTGCACTGCACATGCATATTGGTTTATTAGTATAGGGCATTCTCATGAATTCGGAGCTGCTGGAATAGATTTTTTTATCAGCACTGAATTAAATTAGTTACACTGCCTAACAACTGCAGGATCAGGCCCTAAATACAAAAATCAATATACCTTTTGCAAACAAGTGGGACTGAAAAGCAGATTGAAATTTAGCATCTACCAGCCTTAGCAACATCCCTTTGAATTGTACCTCTATGCAATTTAAGAAACAGCATTTAGCTGAGTAGTTTAGACACTTGCCAAGGTCAATTTGACAGTCTAAAGACAAATGTTTCCCATTATTTGAGTTATTTTATATATAGGGCTTGATTTTTTCACCCTTGATTATGCTGAATAGTATTTTAGTTCATGAGTAGTACTATGGACTTCTGTGTGGAGCAAAGTACTACTCAACAACATAAAGGTTCGGCCCATTATTATTATTTTTTTGAGATTTCTGGAAGATATTAATGAATTTTTTAAAAAAATATTTCTATTCATTTTAGCCAGCCAGGTACTATTGATACCTCTAAGATCTGATTATCCTATAAATTATACAGTATATTTCTTGTCAAGGGGTTACCAGTTTAACACCTCTGAAAATGTTTAAATTAAGTTAGACTAACATGTTATAGATGCATTGTTTGTAAAGGGTTTGTAAGCTAGTCACATTCAAAGCATTCCTCCTTCTCAGCAGGATATTATATTCTATAATCTGTTTACACATTGGGGTCAAATTCTGCCCTCCATTTGCATCTGCACAATTCCACTGAAATAAATGGGAAAGGCAGATGAAAAGGCAGGGAAAATTTAACCCTACATCCTTTTTACTTTTTTCTCACAGATGAGAAAACTTCACATAGCGTTGTTGTTCTCTGGAAAAACTATTAATTAAAGATCAAATGAATCACTAACACAACTTCATTGATTTAACAATTGCGTTACACCAGGGATGAATCTAACCCCACTGCATTTTGTTGGTCTCCTTTTATAAGCCACATTATGTCACTCAGTTTGCATGCAAAAGTATCACTACTATTATTTAATTACTTTGTTTTTGTAACACAAACTACCAGATTCAGTTGCGTGTAACCAGCAAATTTGGCCGAATCAACGTTGTGCACTCCAATCCAAATATTTTTTACTTTGTTTCGGCACACATAATTGCATGTGATTTATAGTTGTGTACAGAATTTTATGATAAAACCTCATTAATCACAAATTCATCAATGCAGCAAAAATATAGCTAGGCAAACATGGTGTAACATTACAAACATAAGACATGTTTTAGGATGGAAAGAGGCCAGGATCCCCATCTTCATCTATCCCTTAACGTTTCATAAATGACTAAGTCATCATATCAGTGGTTTTCACATGGAAATATAAACACCACTGGAATTCCATACACTATAAATGACTATGACTCTAGTACTTAGAATTACCAAGAGTACTGTGACTCTTGAGTGCTGTATTCAATATCAATTCAAGAAAGAAAACAACCCAGGCAGTTGTGCTAGCATGGTCTAATGGATAGGGCATTAGATTGGGATTCAGGAGACCTCAGTTCTGCACTACTGACCTGCTGTATAACTTTACAGGCAAGTCACTTCTTGTTGCCTTTGTTTCCCCTTCCGCCCCTTTTCTGTTTTGAAATCTTTCAAGGTCTTAGGGGCAGGGACTGTGTGTACAGTGTCTAGCACAATGAGGCCCTGATCATAATTGGGGCCTCTATGACCGACTGTAAGAGAAATTAAAATAAATAATATAAGATGTGAGCCAAATTCTGCCTCCTTCACATAATTTTAAATCTGAAGTCAGTGGATTTACTCTAGATTCTAGATTTTTAAATCTAATGGAGCATCTCATGCTATTGATTTTAAGCCAAATTCTATTACAAATTGATGGCACACTGGGCTCAAAGAACCACATCTATGTCATTGTTTTTAATGGCTTGCAGTTAAGAATCAGACAAGCTATTTTGAAGGACCAAATTATATCCTGTGGCACATTGTATGCTGAGAATAGTTTGCTGGTTTGACAAGTGATAAAAGACTGAAAAATCATGCAGTACACGTCCAAATCCTTACCCTGGCAAACCTCACATTGGCTTCAACAGGGATCTTGTTTGTGTAAAGACTGAAGGATTTGGCCCATTTTGAACAAGCTAGTGGTTAACATCGAACACTAGCAACCCAAGCCAGTCCATCTAACATAGGTACTTATGTGTTTCCCATCACCACAATATTTTAGCACTGTAGATATACTGAAACATACTTAAAAAGAAGAACAGGAGGACTTGTGGCACCTTAGAGACTAACACATTTATTAGAGCATAAGCTTTCGTGGACTACAGCCCACTTCTTCGGATGCGGGCTGTAGTCCACGAAAGCTTATGCTCTAATAAATTTGTTAGTCTCTAAGGTGCCACAAGTCCTCCTGTTCTTCTTTTTGCGGATACAGACTAACACGGCTGCTACTCTGAAACATACTTGCGCTAGCCCTCGTCAAGCTAGCTAAAACTAGAGTGTAACCACAGCTGTGTGAGCAGTGGGATGGGCTAGCTGCCTTAAATACATGCTGAGAGCCTCAGATGGGTATGTACTCAGGGCTGCTAGCCCCTCCCACAGTTACCATCATCCTCCCTTCTTTCCAGTGCTTTGTTACATGCCCTTCTTATGTCTTGTCTTTAATATTCCAAATCTGCTTTGGGCAAGGAGTGACTCTATGTGTTTGTAAATAGCCTAGCACAATAGGGTCCCAATCCTGATTGTGGCCTCTGGGCACCATTATAATACAAATTAAAAAGATTGGACTTGTTATAGACACATTGAGAATAAGTCTTCTACAGTCATTTAATTACAATTACCTCAAGCTTTGGAACAAATTTGGGAACAGACACATTCTTGATGGGATCTGGATACCAAATTTCCATGTCCAAACCCTTTTGCCCTTACTTTTTCTTTTCTTTTTCCTTTCTGCAGCCATGCTACACTAGGGTGACCAGACGTCCCGATTTTATCGGGACCGTCCCGATATTTCCTTGTTTGTCCCGCGTCCCGACCGACGTGCGGTCGGGACAACCGGACAAACAAGGAAATGCCCCGAGCCTCGAGCCCGGAAGTGCTCGCGCCCCCCCCCCGCCCCGACTCCGCCCCCTCCTCCCCCGATTGGCTCCCTCCCCGAATCCCCGCCTCTTCCCCGGGCTCACCATTCCCCCTCCCTCCGCAAGCGCTGGAGGGAGGCCCGGGAGACGCAGGGGAAGCGCGGGGCCGGGGTGAGTAACAGTCCGGCCTGGCCCAGTGCAGGCAGGACTCGGGTGGTTGGGAGAGGAGGGGGGCGACCCGCGGGGCCAGGCGACGGGGGAGGAAGCGGCCATGGCGCTCGGCGGCTCTGGCGCCCCCGAACCCCCCGAGCCGGGGCCTGCAGCAGCGCGTACGCTGGGCCCAGCCCCTGGCTAGGCACGTCTGGGCTGCCCAGCTGGTGCTATCGCGCGGCGGCCCCGGGGCGGAGGCATCGGCCGCCCAGCCCCGTTCGTTCCCCTGCGGGACTGGGGGGCTGGGGCCTGCTGCCCCCACTCCAGGGCCGCTGCGCGATAGCACTAGCTGGGCAGCAGCCCAGACACTGGCCAGGGGCTGGGCTGGGCGCAGCGTGCGCGCTGCTGGGTCCCCGCAGCAGGCCCCGGCTCAGGGGGTTCGGGGGCGCCAGAGCCGCAGCCGCCGAGCGCCATGGCCGCTTCCTGCCCCCTCGGCAGTGGGAGCTGCAGCAGCGGCTGCTCCCGAGTCCCGCTGCCCGGGGGGACAACAACAGCCGCCGCCTGGCCCCGCGGGCCGCCCCCCTCCTCTCCTTACCACCCGACTGAGTCCTGCCTGCAAGGGACCAGGCCGGACTCTCACTACCCCGGCCCCGCGTTTCCCCTGAGTCTCCCGGGCCTCCCTCCAGCACTTGCGGAGGAAGGTTTTTTTTTTTTTTTTTCGGCCCCGCCCCCCGCCACGCCCCCCCCACGTCACCCCCCCGCCCCCCCGCGTCCCGATATTTGTCTTTGGTGATCTGGTCACCCTATGCTACACCCTAATTAAGCATTTTTTAAAGAAACTCTTGAAGGTTTCTCTAGTACTCTGCTCTATTTGTATCAGGTGTTAATACTGATCTAAAGAGCAGATTACATCATTTAAACCTGAGAATATGGCTGGGGTACGGGCTACACAGTATGTTAGCCTTCCATACTTAAAATGGACTCTTGATATGTGTGTTCACTGTAAGAAATTGGAATCTGCCTTCTTATGCAACTTGTTGAGCCGCTCGAGTCAGATCTTGTAAACTTCATCCCTCCTTCCAGTTTAACAAATAAACCTTGTGGTTGTGAAACTGGATATTGATCCAGTTTCCATCCGGAGTTTTGTGGTGACTACAGTCCTCACAAATCCTCATTCTACTATCAGATTTAGGAACAACATGCAATCAGGGTAACCCATGCTCTAACTCAACAGGTGAAGTTATTTCTTGCTTCTATAGTTCTTCTGAGTGTCTTTTTTGGATTCTTGCACAGTGTAAGGCACATGATCAACCTTAAATAATTTTGGTTTGGTATTTTTAATCAGGTATAATTTTTCTTGTATGTCTTATACTAAACCTATGCAGGAATCAAAAACTGATTCATATTTTCCATTTCACCACTGGTTCTTTCATGTGATGTAAAGTACACCAATCCAGCTTTGTCATTTTTAATCCAGTTTTTACCAATTAGTGAAGCAACCTTTCCTTCTTTAACAAATAATTAAACTGTAAACAAACACATCAGTACTTTGTATTGACTCAGAACATCCCAGTAACCATATTTCCATTTGACTATATTTTTGCATCACTTTTTACAGGTACAATATGCTTCAATTCCTCTGAAATTAACATTAGCAAATTTGTTTGTATTTTAATTTCAAAGTTACAGATGCTGGACCAGATGCTCAGCTACTGTGAGTTGATATTGCCAATTTATATTTGTTGAGGATCTAGCCCACTGGATCAATTTCTATCCTCATATTTACATCATTTAGATTGGCCTAATAAGGAACATTGGAGTCCATTTAGTCATGCGCCACAAACATCTGAGTATGATCACAAGTCATCTAGTAATAGGCAGGTAAGTTTTTGTGACAGGTTGCTCCCAATTTACATAGCTGGTAAGTATTTTCAGGCTGACAGGTGACAATTACTTCCTTTAATTGAATTTCTCTCTCTGCTATTGTGCATACGAACAGGCCCTGCATTCAGCTTATTGACAGAACATTGCTCTGAATGATGTGATGTTACCAAATAAGAGAAACTCGACTTCTTCCGGCTTCCTGGGTCTAGTGACTCCTCAGACCAGAAGAAAACAGGACTAGGGGGTCCCTTCCTTTACATGATGATGTGTAGGCAGAGGTAATCTTATTGAACTGGCAGGCTGTGCTCACTGCAGCATCCAGGTGGTGACTCCTTGTCTGGTTTGCTGGAGGAAAAGGGGTTCTCACCTCCTTTAAAGGGAGCACTCCCCCTTACAATAGGTAGTAGAGGAGGAAGGAGGGAAGTTTACAGGAATGGAGCAGGGAAGGAGATACGAACAGGAAGCAGCTGGAACACGTTGGGGGAAGGCACTACTCTTTGACCTGACTGGAAAAGTATGTGTGGGTATTTATGGCCTGTGCAGTCCCAGAAAAGTCCTCTCTTATGAGGAGTGCGTGGGCAGCACCCAATCACTCACCCACTCTCCAAAAGGACTAGGTTTCCTCATGACCCGCGGTGGGCATTATGCTAGTCATCCTTTTCTATGGGGGCTGTGAAGAAGTTTTTTTTATCTTACTGCCAGATTGGCTGATGTGGGTTTTTTTTTCTTTTCCCCGCTGCATGTCTAAGGGCCCAGTGACCTAAAGTAGGGGGATTAGGTTATAATGTTGAAACTTAGTATGTAAAACTTGTGGCAGATGTCCAGGGCAGGTACTCAGGTATGGATAAAATAGATTGGAAAAGGATTTTAATGAAAGCATCCCCTAAAGAAGTTGAAGAAGGGGGGGGGGGGGAGCTCCTGTGTCTCATACCGTGGGAAGTGACCTTCTCTTATTTCTATCCCCCTTTTAATGGAGCTGAGGAAGGGAGGTTCAGGGCTTCTACATCTAGTACAGTGGGGAGCCGATCCCCCTCCTTTTATAGCCCCCTTTCACCTATCACAAGAAGAGGGGGTGTAATGAACTGGGACTGTTCTTACTGTGGTCTGTGAATGCTGACAGGGGAGTGTGGCTAGGATAGTCTGCATTGGGGGATGGGAGACTGGCCGAGGGAGAATACCTGAGCATGTAACATGAGAACCCAGGAAGGGGTTAGAGGCCAGGTGACACCTTTGCCCGGGAAACTGAACAAAGGCTGTGGGAGGGGTCGCTGAGGGCAGAGTCTCAGAAGCTGGCTGGTGAGATGACTGGGAGGGAGAGATGGCTCTGACCTCCCAAGGGGGGCTGGGATGCCCGAGGACCCCAAGATGGACCTAACTGAGAGGTATCCTGTTGTCTGTGCCTGCAAGACCTGTCTTGGACTGTATTCCTGTCATCTAAATAAACCTTCTGCTTTACTGGCTGGCTGAGAGTCATGGTGAATCGCAGGAAGCCGGGGGTGCAGGGCCCTGAGTTCCCCCACACTCCGTGACAGGGGGGAAGGGTGGTTGGGGATTGTGTGGAAATGATGACCTGCACTATACAATTTATTGCTGAGAACCTCCAGATATTTTAGGCTACTAAAGTTGTGGCCTAATTAAACCACATTCATTGCCACCTGTCTATTTTTTCAGTGTGGCTGGACAAGTTCCTGTTTGTAGACACGAACATCAGTGCGATATCCACTGCTCTTTCCAGCTTGGATTCTTCACTCAGTCACATCTCTTTATAACTGGATGTCTGACTCCAAACACAAAGTGATGCCTGAGGGCTTTTCACAGATGTTTCATGGCTCTTCCGTTTCTTCAGTGAAACTTATATCTCTTAGGTAGGAAGCTTTTGTGGTGAACATAGTGCTGAGCACTTCAATCAAGTTCTCAAAGTCTGTCTCAAGTGGTTCTTGATGAAAACAAAACTTTCAGGGCTGAAACTGTTTCTCTTTCAAACATAATTAGATTAAAACATGGCATTAAAAAACTGCATTTTAGTACAACCTGCAGCTTGGAATTGATGATCAAGTGACGATCATTGACATCCCTGCTTTTTGAGAGCATCTTCTTTGCTCACAAAAACATCCACACTCTCTGATTAGCTTATATATTAATTTTTGACCACTTTCAGAGCCTTTGGCATTTATATCACAATGATGAAAGTTCAGAATGAGTTGAGAGAGACTAAACCTCTGCTTTCTCCCACTTCCACTGGCTTTCGGCTCTTAACAGTGGGATGTCTATTCCTCACTAATATCAGAACAAGCTTTCAATGTGAAAGGTTCCTTTCCTAATTCCTTCAGACTTTCTGTGAGCAAGGATGAAACTGGCTTTTGAAATATATAAGGATGTTATAGTTGATTCTTCTCAGGGGTCTGTCATATGATATTAGCAGTTATCTAGTCATATTAGTGTCAAAATGTGCTGGCAATACATTTAACTTTACTAGTACCATATGAGTGTCTATTCATGTTAACGTACAACCTGTGACTCAAGTGGCTGAAAATGAACAGGGTATAATGGAAAAAACTGCTAATGATTTTAGATTTTCATTGTTGCAATTATGTTAGTAAAGGAATAATATCCTTCACCACATAACAACTTGTATGCACGCTATGTGGTGATGTGGTCATGTGTGCTTTTTTAAACCATGCCTGCACCACTTTTGTGTCCCCATTCTTTTATAAAATCCAGGTATTCTTATTCCCCTCCCCAAATCCCCCTAGATCCATTCAAATCCCTCTCTACATCTGATTTGTGGGCCAAGTTTTCATTGCAGCTCAGAAGTAAAACATGTCTGCTTACTCTACCTAATAACATTACATTTTTCATTTGTACTCACTTAAGCCTATTTTATTAATAGAGCCATATATGTTTAGTCATTGTGGGGGATTACTAGTAGATATTCCAATAAATAATTGTTCATTTTAAGGATAAAGCAAGCAGAAATTTGCTTCCAAAGCATTTTCATCAGTGTACTGACAACTTACTGTTGATACCTTTTAATTACATAAGGCTTTCTTCTAGAGATTTATCCTTAAATCTCTTGATAATCCTAGCAAAATGTTGATGTCAAATAATGGACCACTCCCTCTACAATACAATAATATACCCCTGTCAAGGAAACTATCTAAATTATTCCAATCCCTTTTTTGTTTGGGTTACATGCCTTTCTCCAAAGATGGAAAAGGCAAAATTCAACTAAAGCACTTTGCTCTGCAATTTCATCTTATAAATATTTTATTCAGACTCACAACTGAACATGTTTTCTTAAAGGGGGATAAATTTACTTACAAAAGCTCAAAATGGGGCACTTACAAAAAGATTTGAAATCTGTAGTCATTTAAAATTAACCAAAATACAATGTACATAAAGTTTTTTAAGATGTAATTTTGAACATAAGCAATTATCAATATTCTAGAGCTGCTCTGTGAAATTAAAAAGAAAAGAAAAGAAACTTGGGTGTGAACATTCAGTTGATCTGGGCATTAGGCAAAGTGCCATCCATTAAAGACCCACGGAGGTTTTGTCCACATTTTTCTGATTGAATACTATTCTCATAGTCAGTCAGAATGCAGTACAAGTTGCCAGAAACCATTCATCAGATCCTTGCAGAAAAGCCAGTCAGCTAGGGCTGTAGGCCTAGAGCCAGGCTGTCAAGTTTTGGGCTTGCAGCCAGTCTGTCATGGTCTGAGGCTGGTAGCCAAGCAGTAACTTTGATGTTTAAGGGGTTAGCCAACTGGTATGTGAGGGTGGCCTATCAGCTCAGAACTAATATACCACACTCAAAGGTCATGAGTTCTGAAACTAATCTGGCTGTTATAGTATCTCTAATAAAAACTGAAGTAGACATTTTATATTGTAAAAAATGTTCAAATTATTTCAGTATTTGTTTTGATTAAAATTTCCATTACACATGCTTTTCATTATGCAACTCAATTAGTATATAAAAGATTTTCTGTTTTAAAATGTTCAAATGAGCATAATTGTTCAACTTAGAAAGATTACAATGCTTTTATTTAATTAACACTGCAATAAATACTTCATTCTGTAATGAACCCCATCCTTTTAGGCCATTAACCATTCAATAAATGTACAGTATGGAAGGTTCTTTATGGGGAAAAGATAAATAAAGCTATTTAAATCAATGTGCAACAGCTATGATGGTAAGCAGCAAATTATAGCTTTTTGTTTCTCATCCACTAGAGTTGTACCTCGATTACAAACATATGGAACTGCAATAAACACTAAACATTTCAATTGCAGTTTTGAACATAAGCTACACTATGCTCTTTCAAATTCTGCAAAACAGAAATGCACTCTGAAGTGATGGCATCTTACAAACAAAAGAAGAAATTAACAACACCTATATATATATAGAGAGAGAGAGAGAGAGAGAGAGCGCTTCTTTGGTTTGTATAACCAAACAAACGGTTGTCAGAATTTTCAGATTTAGAGCTAGATCTTTTATTTCTAAACAGTAGTGGGGGGGAAGGAGAGGGCGGGGAAAGACTAATAAAACTCTATACTATTAAATAATTTACCACAGTAATAGGGCCAGAAAAAAATCCCTTCACAATACTGAAGCATGGAGCATCCACATCAGAACAATCTATTGCATGAATTAATGTTGTACTGAAATGATACTTTGAACCTGCTACTGTAAATGAACCCCTATACAACATTAGGAATACTGTACATATTAATTCTCTTCAGTTCTTCTGCTCAAATTACATTAGCTATTGGTATGCTCTCCTCTTGAGCAATGTAATTGGTATGCTGTCCTCTTGAGCAAGAGTAAAAAGTCAGAGGTAAAAATTAAACTATGCAAGATTTTAAATACTGCTGAAATTCAAATGTAAAGCAAAATCATGTAGTCCTGGCAGTTCAGGGGGAGATTTGACTGAATAAAGAGGGAAGGCCCTAACAGACAAGGTGTTAAATGCCTTCTAATTCTATCCAAGTCAATGGAACCTGAGGGCTCTCAGCACTTTGTAGGAGATTCTCAGCATTTTAAATTATCCAGCCTTGGCTAGACTCCAGGACTTGGTCCTAAATTTGTAAGGCTTAAAGGCACTAGTAAGATTTAAGAGTCATTTAAGGGAAATTCCACTCTGTTGTATTTCGTGTCATTGCACTATCATATACAACAACGTAAAATGTGGGGACAAAACTATTGGAGCTTAAAAATGGAGGCTCAGCCAAAAACCTCACTGACGTGAAGCTTGCCAAAAATGGCAGCATAACCACTAACTAAATCTAATTTGTGAACTTCACAGAAAGAAGGCCTCTTTGTCAAATTGTGATATCATTTAGGAATATGGATACATCCAAGTTTTTGGGGGACAAAAGATTTTATTGTTTGATTAGCCAAACCATCCTTTTTGCTAATCCAGGTTCAACAATCTGGAGCCTTAAAATTAAAACAACAACAACAACATTATGGTTCTTTTAAAACACATTTTAAGTTTTTGAATGTTTTAACAACATAGCATGCTTGTATGGCTCCCACTGGAGTCCCTTATTATGTTGCATTCTTAAATTATTAGAAAGTTAAATTAAGCCGCACAAACATGTATTATATATTTAGATATTCCTTGTTATCCGGAATCACCTAACAAACTTCTTGAGAAATGTTACACAACACTGTATTTCTCCACTAATATTTGAAGTATTTGTTCCAACCTGAAAAGAATCTATTTACTTTATATAGAAATAAAATATAATATTTCTTTGAATTTTATGCCATCCTGTATGATTTGAAAACTGCTAAGTAAAGAAAAATCAATAATTAAATGTTAGAAAAGCTAAGACTACAGTTTAAAAACAGAAAATACTGCAGCAACTTCTTTCAATGTAAAGTGTTTTTAAGACCTTTTAACTACAGCTGAAAACAAGTAAACATTTAAAATTAATTTTCTCAGGAAGTTTAGCCACTTGTTTTTGTATATTTTGTGGAAAGGGGAAAAAAACTATATTCCTGTTATGCAAAAATAAATTGTATAGTTTGCAGATATTTTATTAAAAGAGTAACTTTTTAAATCCAACAGTGAGATTTCACACAAGGAGTCTCTTCTTCTTCTTCTTCAAGGATGTTTTAAATAATGATATGCCTGTTTTTAAACTCTATTGGTTTACAATTAAAAAGGAGCAAAATACTTTAACATATTATAGTCTTGCCAATGAAAGTGTTAAAATCAGGTAAAAGCTCAGTATGCTACTTCTGATCTGTTGCCTCACATAATTTTATTAGCTCATAGCACTTAAAACATAATGGATTAGATTGTGGGTTCCGTAGACATTTAGGACCGAAGTAGTATCACACTCTTTTAATAGTCTCCTGTATATCAATGGAGCTTGTCTCACAGTAAGATGCTTAGGTCTGGGCAACTAACTCTGGGGTTTAGATGCCTAAGTCCCACTTATTTGGCTCCACAAAACTCCTGCTGAGGAGCCTAAACTCTCTCTGGCCCAATGACTATTTAAGTATTTACCCACAGTGGAACAGTCTTTTAGGGATAAAGGGGGAGAGAGTACATGCCTGACTCTGTAGTCCAGTGGTTAGGGTGCTGACCTGGGATACCCAGGGTCCAGTCCCCCTGCTCCAATCACTCGTTCATTATTTATCCAATGGCGGCTGTTCAAGCCACTGAAGACAGGTAAAAACAACGAGGAGTACTTGTGGCACCTTAGAGACTAACAAATTTATTTGGGCATAAGCTTTTGTGGGCTAACACCCACTTCTTCAGATGCATGGAGTGGAAAATACAGTAGGAAGATATATATACACAGTACATAAAAAGATGGGAGTTGCCTTACCCAGTGGGGGGTCAGTTCTAATGAGACAATTCAATTAAAGTGGATTGAAGTGTCTTGTTAGAACTGACCCCCCACTGGGTAAGGCAACTCCCATCTTTTCATGTATTGTGTACATATATATCTTCCTACTGTATTTTCCACTCCATGCATCTGATGAAGTGGGTTTTAGCCCATGAAAGCTTAAGCCAAATAAATTTGTTAGGGCATGTCTATACTACCCACCAGATCAGCGGGCAGCGATCGATCCAGTGGGGGTTGATTTATTGCGTCTAGTCTAGATGTGATAAATCGACCCCCGAACGCTCTCCCGTCGACTCCTGTACTCCACTGCTGCAAGAGGTGCAGGCAGAGTCGACGGGGGAGTGGCAGCAGTTGACTCACTGCAGTGAAAACACCACAGTGAGTAGATCTAACGTCGACTTCAGCTACGTTATTCATGTAGCTGCAGTTGCATAACTTAGATCGATTCCCTCCCACCCCCAAGTGTAGACGAGGCCTAAGGTGCCACAAGTACGCCTCGTTGTTTTTGCTGATACAGACTAACACAGCTACCACTCTGAAAACTGTCACCATGAAGACAGGTAGCGAAACATTCTTCTGCTTGCATGTGTGGGATCTTCTTGGTGTTCTCCCCCTCCTTGTCACCGTCACTGTTGCCATCCGGTTCTGCTGTTTCTCATACCAATGCAATTATCTCATGGTCATTAAGAAGAGGGGGTCCAGTCTCGTATTTTTCTGTGTTTAGATGTTCCTCTTGTTCCTCTATGGTGATATCCAAAAACTGTTGCTCTTCAGAAAAAAATTAGTTGATTCATTTCCATTTGATCATTGTTTTCTGAATTATCTCATTCAGCGTTACCAATACATGGCTAAAGTGCATTCCACCAGCATTTCAAAGACTCAGAGCCAGTCTCACTCCAAGACTCAGCACACAGGTAGACAGCATCTTTTGATTGTAAGCTGTTTACGAAAAATCTGTGTAAGATTTAAATTGCATTGATCCCAGTAATAATCACCATAAGAGGCTTCACTTGTATCGATGTTTCATGTTTTCCAGAATACCTCAGTCCTTTGGCTGAATGAGGTTTATGACATTTGGTGGCAAAAACAAACACCAGATGCTTCCATCTTCCGTCAATAGGTTTTAATGGCAGGGTGAGATGGCGCATTATCCATCAGCAGCACAGCTAAGACAGGAGAAGATTTTGACATAAGGTAGTCTTTCACAAGTGGAACAAAGTGTTTCAAAAACCAGTTGAAGAAAATGTCTTTATCCCTCCAAGCACGGCGCTGGCTGTAGTAATGGATGGGTGGAGTTGACATAGTGATTGCAAAGCAGCGAGGTTTTGCACTTTTGTGAATGAATACCAATGGGAGACAGAAATCCCCACTTGCATTAGCAGTAGCCATCCATGTGACCCGATCTTCACTGGACTTGAAATTCTTTGCCTGTTTTTCTGAACTGTCTGCCAGAGTCTTGTTTGGAAACCTGCGCAAGTACAGGCCTGTCTCGTAGTTAGACATTTGCTCCTGGGTAAATTCACGCTGTTCAATAAATGAAAGTGTTTTTAAATTCACCAGTGGCATTTGAGTCATCTGTCAGAGACTCTCCTTGCACCCCCAAGTGCCGTAGCCCATGCTGATTTTTGAACAGACAGAGCCACCCTGTGCTTGCTTTTAAATGGTTCTTACCTTTGTCTGGTTATAGTCCTCCGTAGAGTAACTTTGCCTTTTCTGTAACCCTCACACCCTTTATAGGAGTGCCTTTTGATCTCTGTTGTGCAAACCAAAGATGCATTCCCTTATCAAAATCAGCAGCTTTGCATACAATACACCTGCTTTTACTGCTCTGCTGACTTTGGCTTCTTTTGCAAATTGCTTTATTTTTTCCTGGCTTTTCCAAATATCAGTGAAGGTTGATTTCCAGATACCATATCCTACTACTATGTTGCTGAGGCTAAAACCATTGTTGAGTTTTTTTTTAATATTTCTAGCTTTGTGTCAATTTGAAAGTGTGACACATTTGCACTTCCCACTGCTTCCCATTTTGCTTAGTCAGACAGTATTGGCATTTGGGTGGGGGGGGGGCTCTCTACTGCTGCTGCCTGCTTGTGTATTTTTGGATCCAAATGAAGTGTGCAGTTGACCGGTCAGTTCTTAACTCTGGTGTTCATATCTCCGGGGTTCTACTGTACTACTAAAGAGGAAGTTGAGTTAGTAGCAGCCAATTTAAATAAGACTTTTCCCTGATGAGTGGGTGGAGGATTCTCGTCTGGCCAAGATAATTCATTAAGGGCCAGATTCTGCTACTCTTAGTGCAAATAAGGTACTACTGAATATAAGGGCATCAAAATCTGACAATATGGGGCATGAAATACCTATCTTTTCTCAGTCTGAATAAAGAGTGTGGCATATAATTTGCCTGGTTCATTGGAAAAAGTTAGGATGGTCTTTGAGTATTATATTTGACCAGGCCTGAGTGTCTGCACCCAGTTAAGCTGAATGAATAGAGAGTGGAAGATAAAAGCATCTCACCGTGCCTTCACATGAAGTGTTAATGAAGTGACAGCTAGACCAGAAATAGTTTACTTTTAATTATCTTGAATGTAATTTCAAATGGAGAGAGAGAGTCAAAATAATGGTCACTACATATCTAGAGTGGAAAAAAATGTAAAGAAAGAATCAATTCTTATCTTAGATCAGAATATGGTCCCAACTCTTAATCATTATCATCTACTACTAACTGTGCAGTTAAGTGTCTCCCAATCTTTAGGGGACAACTAAGTCATGTCACCAGACTATATGTACCTTTTCATGACCACTACTTCCCATGCGGTTGTGCAATGAAGGTTTGGCTGATTCTAACCCCACTTCTGCAGCAACTGCCACTTCTGGTATAGTTAACATGAAGAAATAGGAGTAAAGCTAGAATGGGATAATTTAAGAACTGAGAAATAATGAGCAGAAAGCAAGTTGGCTGCGGGGGAGGGATAGCTCAGTGGTTTGCGCATTGGCCTGCTAAACCTAGGGTTGTGAGCTCAATCCTTGAGGCAGCCACTTAGGGATTTAGGACAAAAACCAGTACTTGGTCCTGCCTAGTAAAGGCAGGGGGCTGGACTCAATGACCTTTTAGGGTCCCTTCTAGCTCTGTGAGATAGGTATATCTCTATGTACTTATTATTGCTCGAAGATTGAGCTATTTGAACAACAACAATGAAACAATGGCTAAATTGTATAGACAAAAGTGGAGATGAAACAACAAAAACTGGGACTCAGGACTAATGTCAGAGGCTGCCATGAGCATTACCATGAAAAAAAAAAAGTGTGAAGGAGAAAATTACTTTGATTTAATCTTTCAATAAATCCTTTAAAGGTAAAGAAAATTAGGCCAAATTATGCATCCTTTCTGCTAGCACTGGTGAAAAAAATTCTATCAAAGTGTTTTTCAACAGACAAACAGACAAAATGAATTTTTTCCTGAAAAGTGTTTGCTTTTCATTTAAAAAAAAATCTGAAAACTGGAAAGTTCTCTTTCTCTGGCTGAAAACCAACATTTGCTTTGGAAGTACACCACCACAGTGCCTTGTAGTGGTAGTTCAGCCTCATCTCCCCTTTCTCTTCTATGGGTCAGGGTCACATTCAGACTACAGCTCCCATGATGCTTCAGTGCTATGGGACCCATGATGCACCACAGCGTCTCAACAAGAGGGGAGATTGTGATCACAGGATACATAGTATGGCCAGAGAGCCCAGCTCATAGTGGAGAATGGGATCATGAGATACCTGAATTACAACTCCCAGGAAGCACTGCAGTGACATTACTGAAATAAATTTTTCAGGTTTTTACACCCCCAAACATTTTGGTTTTCAATTGAAAGTTTTCATATTTAGATTTTTTCCCCCAACACGTAGAATTTTTCTTATTTTTTTCCATTTTTGCTGGATTTCTCTGCATATAAAGAAATTCCAGCCAGTTCTACTCACCACATATGGCACTCCCACTGGAATTCATATGTTTTATTTCCCTGAGAATGCTGTGCTTGCAGAATCAGGCCCCTTACATGGAACAGAAGCCAGATTAACTGATAAGTATTGGACAGTTTCATACGAGTAACATTGGGCTTGCCAACAGGTGTGCCTGAAGAACGAGGAAATGTTTGGATTCAAAAAGTATCCACACACTTTCCAACAAACCTCTTCACCTTCTTGCATTTCAGAACTCTGTTTGTCTTTATTCCACACAAGCCTGTATAATCTTGAGGACTTCTGGTTTTAGGGGTTGATTAATTTCATTTTTGAGGATTTTGAGTTTTATGTAGATGTCCAATAATCAGGGTTTTGTATATATTTTAATGAGAAATGTATACATTAAGTAAGCTCTTTGTAATGTTCCCTAGTGCACTTTAACATAGTACTGTTTCAAACAGTTCAAACTATATTAAAATGCACTGGGGAACTCTTAGCGCACATCAGTAGGGTCTACAGGGCCCAATTAATGCTCAGCACATTAGTGCACTTTAAAAATCACACACACACACACATACTCACTCCACATTACGGCTCTGTGTAGACATGTCCTTGGATATAAGTAACCATTTACAGTGTTTATGAGATAAACACCAATTTCATACAGTGGGGTTTTGTTTTTTTGTATCCCAGGTATTTTATTGGTGTTTCTAAGTTAAAACTGAAAACCAGAAGCCCTATTAAGCTTGTATATCAGAAACACTGAATTATGAAATTGAGGTTACAGAAAATGTTACTTTTGATAAAGAATCCGACATCACTAAGCTTCCTGAAAGGTTATCTGGTCTGTGTCATTCAATTTGGCATTTGCTCCATGTTGTATCCCATACTTAGACCTCAATTTGTTCATATGTAGCTTTATAGGTGTGGCTAAAGATAGCAGTGTGTGTGTGTGTGTGTGTGTGTGTGTGTGTGTGTGTAAAGAACCAGAAACTCAAACTGACCATACAATGGGTGTAGCAAAAAATAATGTATTTATTTTCATGGGTTTAAGATGCCAATGTAATTTATGAGCAGTTGAGTGAAATGGAGCCATAAGTGAGTTCTAATAGGTGGTCATCCCAACTGAGTAAAAATAAGCAGCCTTCCCCCAAATTTAACCACTGGAGATGTCTGTCATGTTGAACTGTATATGTTAACTGTGCCGAAAGGGATGGAGCTACTTAATGTTCTTCAAGGTTTCTAAGGTTTGGAGGCATTGGTAGGCAATTGTAATGCAGGAATTTGGGTGTCTGGCTGTCTTGTACTGATCTAGGGTTGTGTTCTCTCTGCAGCACATGACAATAACGTGTTGGGATGCCACAAGTATGTGGGTACCACTTGTGTAACCTTCAGCCTTTGTGGGAAAATAAAAGCTTTTGTTATTTGGGTTTGACTCATGACCAGATGGTATGAATAAATGTATACAATGCCAGCGTTGCTCAGCTGAGCTGATTGATTCTGTCTTACCGTCAGAGGTAGAAAGTGCTTAAATAACTGATTCAGTCTGTAGAAAATATTTCTCCTTTCCTGTTGCAATGGTTTTATTTACAAGCAATGCCTTTCTGTCTTCCAGCTTCTCAGTTTGAGGTATGCCTGAAGTATGCAAATATTTTTCAACTTCAGAGTGGAGTTCATATGGTAGTTCATCTCCAGACCTGCCATGCACTTTCAATTCCTAGGAATGCTCAACACACAGTTGTCACTGTTTTTGCCCATACTCTTCTCTTCTTTTACTAACCATAGTTCATGCAATATGAAACTGTGAACCAAATCTACATTAAATCAGTGGTGCAACTCCAGGCTGGCCTTTTCAAGACAGAATTTTTGCACAATATTCCTTAAGCTCTTTGGGACAGGAACCATCTTTTGTGATGTGCGTGGGCTTACAATGCCTTGTGCTATGAGCCTTGATCTCTGACTGGGGCTTCTAGGTGCTAACACGGATCTGTTCCAAATTTCTTGTCTCCTCTTTTTCTATCCTGTTCTATCCTGGGATCCAGGGTTGTGGGTGCAGCAGTCAGGACTTCCGTGTGTAGAGACACTGCCGCCTCACTAGCCTTGTCTGTTGGTGCATTAAATCCCGCAACTTCCAAACCCAACCATTCCGTTCCCCTCCCCCGCCCCAACACGGTTGATCAATGAAGCTTAACCTAGTTCCATCTAGTGTCTGAGCTCTGTTAAAGCGGTGCAACAATTCAGAAATTTTGTTTTATAGAATTTCAGCTGAAAATTTGTGTAAGTAATTTCATACATCATCATCATACCCCCCTGCCCTCAAGTTTTGCTTGATGTGAATTTTTGCCAGAATGGCTGTTTGTGCTTTGAAACCACATGGGAAAAGTGGTCTACATGGTTTTGATGCAAAAATTAACACATTTGCAGTTTTTTCAAATGCATTATCTTAGCAATATTTTGTACAGCCTTATAACCATTTTGTTCGTCCAAGCTGAGAACTATTTTAACTTCTCTTCTCCATCTGAGATGCATTCTGTCACTTTGGGTGCTATGAGACCTCATAGTCTTTAAAGGGCTTCCAAGTCTATCTATAAACCATCTGCAGCGCTTATCAGTTATACTCCTGCACAGAATGCCTCACTTTTCTTAACATGCCACCTCTAGCTAATCTTTTTTTGTCTTGTGGCCTTTATGAATGTGAGGGATGCTCCAGGCTCTACAAAGCTATTACTACAAAAAAAGAAAACCCTGGGACAAATTCTACTGAAACCAATGGTGTTACTCTGTATTTACACTATTGTAATTCAGAGCAAAATTTGGCTCCCTGAATTTATAACAAAGGCACTGAACTCCCAGGTTCAAAGCCAACTTTGTGTCTTTGTTTTCTCCTATGAGAAGCTTTTCTCCCTAATCTTTACATGGCTTCTGTGTATTCTTAAAAAACTCCCCCCCCCCCACACACACATCTGTTTTAAGAATACAAAATGTAAAAAGTATTCATCCACTGTAAGTAAAGAGGAACAGATATAAAAGGAAGGGATAAAAGTATGTCACTGAAGTGGTACTGAGCCTATGTCCTACCCTATATGCTCTGTAACTCAAGCTTAATGTTCAGACCAGGGCCGGCTCTAGGATTTTTGCCGCCCAAAGCAAAAACAATTTTGGCCGCCCCCCCCTTCTTTAATTACCCCACCCCCGGCCCTGCCTCAACTCCGCCCCTTCCCCAAATCCCCAGCCCTGCCTCCTCCCCCCAGGCTCTCAAGTCTGGGAGGGAGGGGGAGCAGCGGCGCGCGAAACAGCCGTTTCGCGCACCGCGGCCGCTCGGGATCTCCCCCTCCCTCCCAGGTTTGAGAGCCTGGGAGGGAGGGTGAGACTCCGAGTGATCTCGGCGCAGGCGCCGCTTCTCCTCCTCCCTCCCAGGCTCTCAAGCCTCGGACAGAGGGGGAACAGCGGTGCGCGAAACGGCCGCTCGGGATCTCCCCCTCCCTCCCAGGTTTGAGAGCCTGGGAGGGAGGGCGAGTAGCAGCGCGCAAATCAGCTGTTTCGCGCGCCATGGCAGCAGCAGCGGAGGTGAGCTAGGGCGGCCGGGGCACATTTTTAGAGGCGGCATTCTGGCGCCGGCCATGCCGCCCCTAAAAATGTGCCGCCCCAAGCACCAGCTTGTTTTTCTGGTGCCTAGAGCCAGCCCTGGTTCAGACTAGACTAGTGGATCTCAATTGCACGTATGCTTTGGATAATGGTTGTGTTGGAAAGCACTTATAAAATTAAAAACTATACCTGGTTATCGGGCTATTTAACTATGTTAGCTCAGTGTTATGCATTTGCCTCGCCATAATCCCCCAGGGTTCTCTGTGCTCCCTGCTCCTGCCTGCACCATACATAACAATTGTGATTAGTACAGTGAAGACTTGACTTGACTGCCTCCTGTTCCATTTTCCATGTTCTGACTCATCATTCAGCTTGGGAGGCTTTGAATCATAGCCTTCCAGATCATACAAAACTAATTTGGAGCAGTCCAAGCTCCATTGTGCTTTACAAGCATGCCAATTTGAATGAGAGTCTAGCAGGTCAACGAAGTTGGTAGACTAAAAGTTTGTCAGAAAGGTAAGGATGGAGGGAAGTTGTGATTATGAGTAAGGCAGTTGCCAGTGATAGGCTCTTGGTCTGCGGTCAAATATTATTTAAAATATTTCAGTTTTCTGATCTAGTTTTTCCACCCACCAATTGCAGATTCTCCAATAGCAGAGGCATAAACTTAATTATAAGCACTGGCTGGTACAGCCAAGGATTTAGTCTGTAAAGTAGACTGAAAGGTTGTGAATTACTGCGTCAAAGCCCGACATTACATTTTTAACAATACTTTTGAAAATTAGATTTTTGGCCCTGCTTAAGTCCCCTTTACACTGCTCAAGCAACCCAGAGTGTGCCCAATGTGCCTTAATCAGGTAGCCGAGGATTCCCCCAGCTCACCACCACCCCCCTTTTGACGCACAGGGCATTCCTGGGTGGGGAGGAGGCATGCTGGAGGTAGGAAGCAACAGACCCAGAGCATACTGCATTCCATCAATCCTGGGCAAGTCAGATAGTTTCTAGGAGACCATGCCAGCAGGAATAAGTTAAGAGTAACACTGTCACTAGTCTCAGTTGTGTTTTGGGACAGTTTGGCCTCCTATCTGCCTCCAGGATCAGGAGAGGAGTAAAAGTGGCTCAAAGCCACCTTTGCTTCCTCTCCCTCAGCTGCACTAAATATGAATTTGGTGCAGCTGAGGCCGTAGCCCAATGAATTTTCAGCACAGAGTGATTTAGCAGAGAAATTTCTACGATTGTGGTACAGTGACAGAAGTCCCACTATTTAATGACCCTCAGAATTACTTTTCCTTTAGCTTGATGTCATATAAAACATATACTGTAGGAAAACTAGCTGATGCAAGTCTTGCTTAAAGTTTCAGAATCATAGAACTGTAAGACTGGAAGGGACGTCAATAGGTAGTCCAGTTCCCTGCATTCATGGCAGGACTAAATAATAATTAGACCATTCCTGACAGGTGTTTCTCTAAACTGTTCTTAAAAACCTCCAATGATGGAGACTCTACAACCTTCCTAGGCAATTTGTTCCAGTGCTTAACTACCCTGACAGTTAGGAAGTTTTTCCTAATGTCCAACCTAAACCGCCTTTGCTGCAATGTAAGTCCATTGCTTCTTGTCCTACCCTCAGAGGTTAACGAGAACAATTTTTCACCCTCCTACATGTAACCACCTTTTAAGCACTTGAAAACCGTTATCATGTCTCCCCTCAGTCTTCTCTTCTCCAAATTAAACAAACCTCACTTTTTCAATATTTCCTCATAGGACATGTTGTCTAGACCAGGGGTCAGCAACCTTTCAGAAGTGGTGTGCCGCGTCTTCATTTATTCACTCTGATTTAAGGTTTCGCGTGCCAGTAATACATTTTAACATTTTTAGAAGGTCTCTTTTTATAAGTCTATAATATATAACTAAACTATTGTTGTATGTAAAGTAAATAAGGTTTTTAAAATGTTTAAGAAACTTCATTTAAAATTAAATTAAAATGCAGAGCCCCCCGGACCGGTGGCCAGGACCCAGGCAATGTGAGTGCCACTGAAAATCAGCTTGCGTGCCGCTTTTGGCACGCGTGCCATAGGTTGCCTACCCCTGGTCTAGACCTTTAATAATTTTTGTTGCTCTCCTCTGGACTTTCTCCAATTTGTCTACATCTTTCCTGAAATGTGGTCCCCAGAACTGGACACAATTCTCCAGCTGAGGCCTTATCATCATGGAGTAGAGCGGAAGAATTACTTCTCGTGTCCTGCTTACAACACTCCTGCTAATACAACCCAGAATAATGTTTGCTTTTTTTGCAACAGTATTACATTGTTGACTTATATTTGGCTTGTGATCCACTATGACTCCCAGATCCCTTTCTTCAGTACTCTTTCCTATTTCCGATAGTCATTTCCCATTTTTATGGGGCAACTGCTTGTTCCTTTCTAAGTGGAATACTTTGCATTTGTCCTTATTGAATTCCATCCTATTTACATCAGACCATTTCTCCAGTTTGTCTAAATCATTTTGAATTTTAATTCTATCCTCCAAAGCATTTGCAACTTCTCCCAACTTGGTATCATCCACAAACTTGATAAGTGTATTCTCTATACCATTATCTAAATCACTGATGAAGATATTGAACAGTATCTGACCCAGGACTTATCTCTGTGGGACCCCACTCGATATGCCCTTCCAGCTTCATTGTGAACCACTGAAAAATATTCTCTGGGAATGGTTTTACTACCAGTTATGCTCCCACCTTACATTGCCCCATCTAGGCTATATTTCCCTAGTTTGTTTATAAGGTGGTCATGTGGGACAGTACCAAAAGCCTTACTAAAGTCCAAATATACCACATCTACTGCTTCCCTCCATCCACAAGGCTTGTTACCCTGTCAAAGAAAACTATTAGGTTGATTTGACATGATTTGTTCTTGACAAATCCATGTTAACTGTTGCTTACCATCTTTTAGGTGTTTGCAAATAGATTCCTTGATTATTTGCTCCATTATCTTTCTGGGTACTAAAGTTAAGCTGACTGGTCTATAATTCCCTGGGTTGTCCTTCTTCCCCTTTTTATAGATTGCCATTATATTTCCCTTTTCCAGTTCTCTGGAATCTCTCCCATCTTCCATGAGTTTTCGATGATAATCATTAATGGCTCAGATATCTCCTCAGTCAGCTCCTTGAATATTCTAGGATGTATTTCATCATGCCCTGCTGACTTGAAGACATCTAACTTGTCTAAGTAATTTTTAACTTGTTCTTTTGCTATTTTAGTCTCAGATCCTACCTCATTTTCACTGGCATTCACTATGTTAGACTTCTGATTGCTACTAACCTTTTTGGTGAAAACTGAAACAAAAAATGCATTTAGGACTTCTGCCATTTCCACATTTTCTGTTTATGTCTTACCCCATCCTTGAGTAATGGGCCTGTCCTGTCCTTGGTGTTCCTCTTGCTTCTAATGTATCATTTTCAATTAATGACATTTAAATGGTCTATGCATAGCAAGTGAGAGTGGAATGCTCTAAAGCAGGGGTGAGCACATTTTTTGGCACAAGGATCACATCTGGGAATAGAAATTGTATGGCAGGCCATGAATGCTCACAAAATTGGAGTTGGGGTGTGTGAGGGGCTGAGGGCTCTGATTGTGGGTGTGGGCTCTGGGGTCGGCCCAGAAAAAAAAAGAAGAGTTCAGGATGTGGAAGGGGGCTCTGGGCTGGGACCAAGGGGTTTGGAAGGTGGGAGAGGGATCAGGGTTGGGGCCCAGGAGGGGGGACTCAGGGGTGCAGGCTCTGGACGGTGCTTACCTCAAGTGGCTCCCGGAAGCAGTGGCATGTCCTTCTCCGGCTCCTATGTGGAGGTATGGCCAGGCAGCTCTGCACGCTGCTCCATCTGCAGGCACCACCCTTGCAGCTCCCATTGGCTGCAGTGCCTGGCCAATGATAGCTGCGGGGGTGGTGTTTGGGGCGGGGGCAGCGTGCAGAGCGGAGCTCCCTGGCTGCCCCTCCACTTAGGGGCCGCTGCTTCAGGGAGCGACGTGGAGCAGCCCCCCGACCCTGCTCTCTGCCTGGAGCGCCGGAGCGGGGCCATGCCATTGCTTTCAGGAGCTGCATGGAGCGGCCCCTAATCCTGCACCCTGGCTGGAGTGGAGCAAGTCCCAGACCCCGCTTCCCAGTGGGAGCTCAAGGGCCGGATTAAAATGGCTGGCGGGCCGCATCCTTTAAAATTATATGGACAAAATAGTAGTTAAAAAGTCTGTAGCCTTAACTATGGTAATTTTATCAACATTTCCCATCAAAAATATTAGCATGAGTGTGAAGATCTTTTGTGACTGGTATTGACTTCATTGTGACTTGCAGGTTCTTAGCACCTCTCAGGATCAACCCTGTGTATCTTGTATTGTATTTAGCACCGCCAGGTTGTACGAACACACATGACCGCTCCTTCCTCATATCTAGAAGATTGTAGTTTGTGTAGCACTCAGATGCTACAGCAAGAAGCACCAAAGAAATTCCTTGTATGTACAACATGTTCTGCTCTGGGTTCACTGTCTATTGCAGCAGCTTATTGCCTGTGCAAACATTTAATTTCTGCTTCTTCAGGGAAACTTGCTTGTTGAATCTCATTTATATGTAATGAGTTTATATCCCAGAAATGGATTTGGCATATTTCATTGTCAACTCGCTTGCATATGTTTTCATCTTCTTGAGCACTTCATATAGCTTATATAACTAAATGTAGAATTCTTGTCCTCTCTGAACTTACTGTGCATTTTCCTTCTTTAAAAAGTCTGATTAGCGTTGCAAGCACATAGGTCTAGGTATGACTATTTGTTAATACTTTTCCTTATTATTTTTACTAAGCTTCCAATTATTCAAGGAACAACATGCACGCCTTCCTACAGCTAATGTAACACGGGTGCATTGGAAAGCTAGCCAAACAATGGCTGAGGTGTTAAAGGCACTGCCTTTTGTTTCAAAGGTTGCGAGTTTTATTCTCATTCAAATTGCTATTAACTTTTTTCATCAGTATTTTATAGATTAATTTTACCACTTTTCTAAAGGATAAATATTTCTCACTAAGATATTTCATGTGTTAAAAAAGTCAGGGTTTAAACCAGTCACTCATGGAAAGGGACAGATCTTTAGGGGTGTAAATTGGTATAGATACCCTTCAATTTCTTGATCAATGGAACTATATTGATTTACACCACTTGAGGATCTGTTTCAAAATATCTCTAAAACAGCCACTTTGTTTGTATGGCTGACTGGTTTTATTTAGTCTTTTCTGTTCAGATGTGAAATGTTTTGGACTAGATATGTGTTTAATCCAGTGGAAATTTACTCTTGTAACTCATGACTTGTTTTTCAGCAGTTTGATTTAGATTAAGGGAGTGGAGAGATTGTGTTTACTGATGGAGAAGGAAAAAACCTAACAGCAGTCATAAACTCCACACTTTGGCATTGCTGATGCACAGGAATGCCTGCATACCATCCTGTCAGCATTGCACCATGTTTTCATACTTCTCATCTCTCACAGTTTACCTGAGAGATTCAAGATTCCTCCAATTCCCAATGTGCCTAACTTGTAATCTGAGGCAAAAATCAACCAGTCATTAATTTCAATGGACAGTTTTAGCCTCCCCAATTTGTAGCTTTAGGATGCAAAAGATCATTTTTCACTGTTTGGAGCTGGGGAACGTACACTTTGTAACTAGATATTATCATCTAATTAGAAAGATGTGTTTCTGGCTTAAAATCTATGACATGCAAGAAACAGATCAGCCTTCCTCTCTCATGTTCCCCAAACCAGACTCCTGTATGTTCCCGTGGCTCCCTCCTCTTTACAGGAAGACAGCAAGGGAAGGGGTGGTATGGCATTTAAAAGGAATTTAGTGCATTTATTAGGGTATCAGCCTAGACCACTTGGTGTTCCCCTTTCCTCTCTAGGTCATACATACTGCCAAGTTGGGGAGGCAGTCTCCTTTTGATTCACAAGGGCATAGAGAGTTTTCAATCCTGCTGAGCTCATAATATGAACAGACCTACCTCCAAGATAATATATGGAAATATACCTATCTCATAGAACTGGAAGGGACCCTAACAGGTCATGAAGTCTAGCTGCCTGCCTTCACTAGCAGGACCAGATTTTTTTGTCCCAGATCTCCTAAGTGGCCCCCTCAAGGATTGAACTCACAACCCTGGGTTTAGCAGGCTAATGCTCAAATCACTGAGCTAACCACCCCTTAAATCAGTGAACAATTTTCCTAAATAAATCATAATTACAAACCTCTCTCATGTCATACCAGAAAGTAACTCAACAATTTTTAATCAATTATGCCTGTGTTTACTTATTAAAAATATATTGCATATATTTTAAGCCATTTCTTTTTCATTGTAACAGACAACTACAGTGCCGTCATATTGACACTGCAAATCATTATAAGGTAAAGGTCCTCAAAATATTTCATAGTGTGGAACATGTTAATATATTGTGTCACAGACACCTCACCTCCCATTAGTGACTGTGTGGACCACCTCATATCTTATTGCATAGTATCCCTAGCACAGCAATTACTAAAAAGGGAAAGTGTGTGATGCATTTTTAGCTGTCTTTTAATGAGATGTAGCAGGTGGAAATAAGGAGAAGAGAGCTAGCCGCTCGCCACAGACCACCAGTGTTCCACAGACCGCAGTCCAAGAACTGCTGTCATGAGGGATTAGTACTACAATGTTGAATTAGGTTCCCGGCGTTCAATACTCCTGGCTCCACACATTCAAAAATCATGAGTCAGACTCCCAAAATCATATGATTGGTTTAAAAATAACGAGATTTAAAAGTAATCCTTTTTTTTTTTCAGTTGCCTGCCGGTTATGAACCTTTAGGGTTCACATTCTAAAGCTTTTCTCTGCAACCATGAGGGCTAGAAACTTACTTAAAAATAAAAATAAAAAAGCGGAGATCTCCAGTAATCACATGCCTATGGAACTGAGGCTTTTAGAAAACACCAAATATTGCAAGACGTGAGATTAAATTGTGACAGTGGGGAATGCTGCTAACAGCTAGGACCTCATCCAGTAGAAAGGGATTTTCCACAGCAGCTGACACCACAAATGCCAGTGGGCTCTCTGGCTATGCAGGCTAGTGTGCAGGAGACTGTATCAGCACCCTGACAAGGAGGTGAGGTGAATGAGGTATGCCATCTGATATTTGCTGGGGAACAATTTTAAAAGGGCCCCCACAGACAAAGATGCCTCCCTGATTAAGGGTGTTGGGGCCCATCAGCAAAGTAAGAGAGATTCCATCAGGTGAAGGACTCCCACCAAAAATTTGTATGGAAAAGATAAAACCCTCCACAAATACCCACCTCACTCCAGAGATGGTGGGTGAGATACCCCTGACAACATGGTTTCATATACAGAGTGGCTTGTCCTGAATAGGAAACATGGTCCTCTACTGGGTGAGCTGCCATATACCTATCTCATAGAACTGGAAGGGACCCTGAAATGTCATTGAGTCCAGCCCCCTGTCTTCGCTAGCAGGACCAAGTACTGTTTTTACCCCAAATCCCTAATGGGCCTGCTCAAGGATTGAGCTCAGAAGGCTAGATTTAGCAGGCCAATACTCAAACCACTGAGCTATCCCTCTCCCCATACCTAGTCAACTGAGTGTCCTCATTAGCTCAAGTGGTGAAGCAAACAGAGATGATGTTTATCTCATTTACAACCATGAAGTCCGGTACTTCCACAGACCCTCCTAGGTCATACAAGTCCTTATCTCTTGCCTACTCGTGGAGTGATGCCAGGGAGTTATTACAATTTGACTGAATGGCACATCCCCAAAAGGGGAAGAAGGATTAACCCAGTATAAGGAGTAGAGGAGCATGGGGCAGAAAAAGGAGCACTTACTAATCCTGAGCTGCTCTACAATTCTCTTGCACCCAGGATTGTTTAGAGCTTACTCTATAGTAATGTGACCAGAAGCCAGAATAGGCTGGTCAACTGGGGAGCCAGAACCAGAACCTTTCATAGCTTGTTTGGCTCAGAAAACTGCAGATTCACTGTGCTGGATGGAAACCGTAGATCTTAAATATTTTTGTAATAAGACCAAATTTCTAACATCTAATTTAGTTCTCTAGTACTTTAAGTTGAAGTCACATGCTGTTTTCCAAGCAGCATTTAATGAAGACTGATTTGGTAAAGAAACTATTTATTTGCTTAAAAGTTTTACATCCCCAAGCTCCCTAAAGTATCAAATGGAATTGAATGTTAGGTTTATAATTAATGTGGGGTTTTGTTTTGTTTAAATTTTTTACATAAAAGAACATTTCCATAAATCATGTCTATGATTGAAAAAATATGGTCAGAACAGATTCTACTGCTTCATTCTGCATCTGTTTCACACATATAAATGTGTCAGGTTTATGTAAATCACACTGATAACAATGAAAAATAAGGGAAGAAAATGATAAAAAATAGCCTGCTGTATCAGTAACACAACTTTTATAATAATACTCCATGATACCAATCTCATTACTTTTCTTGCCAGGTTTAGTTACTTTTTAATAACTTAACTTTAACAGTATTAAGTTCTTATTCCAACTCTGGAAAAAAACTGGCAAAAGCAATGTGTTTTTAGATTTTTGTAATGACAGTTTAAAAGGTAATGACCCCAAATGGTCTCATCCCAAAGCTCAATTCTATATCCACTTGCCAAATGAGGTCTGATTAATAGCTTTGATTTCATGGACCAGATTCTCAACTGGCATAGCTCTATTGATGTCAATGCAGCTACATCAATTTACACCAGCTCAAGAACTGGCCCAGGTTCCTACCAAGTAGCAGCAGCAAAGGAAAAAGGGTTGCCAACACAACCACTTATCACATGCAATGTCCTGCTCTTTATATTATTCCAGCAAAATAACGTCTTCTGAATAAATAATTCTGCCAACAATCTGTTACTAATAAAAAAGAAAAGTAATAAATTTCTGTCTGATATTTGTAATTAAAATATACTTTTTGACTCTACTTGACTTCTTTTACCACAGGACAGCAATTTGGCATGAGATACTGAAGGGAAGAAGAATACACAGCAAAAAGAAATTAAGCATTTAGCCTATCAACATTTTGGTGGGAAAATCATATGTAGTAAATTATTCAAACTGTGGTAATGATGTTTTTTACTTTCATTTTTTCTTAGTAGTTTGGTTTTTTAAAGTAATACAAAGGATGGCCACTCCTTTTTAAAGAAAAACTTGTAAACAATTTTTTTTCTCATGAGCTAGTTTCATTTATTCTGGAATCTAGCATGTTTACTTAGGAGTTAAATATTTAACTATTGTTCCCTGTATCTAGAAACATTATTCAGTTCTTATTTGATACTACATATTGTAGCAGCAGGATGGGTACCCTGGACTTTTTTTTGTGTGAAACCTGTTTATAGCTTAACTTCACTGTGTGTCATGCAAACCAGTGCTTTTATTTTTATGAGATTTCATTTACATATTAATGACAGAAAATAACATTCTAATTTAGAGGTAGCAAATAAAACTATAACTTCCAAACTTATCAAAGTTGTAGCATGTTTCTAAGCATTAAAGTTTAAGGGAGGCGCTGACTACTCTTACCTACAGCTTCTTACATCCTCCTCTTACTAGTTATTTTCTTTTGCTACACTGCTCAGTTTGACCTCCTCATTGTGCCAATTACATCAGCTTAAATCCACTTCCTGACATGTGACAGCCCTTTGGACACTTTCTTGCAAACTCTAGCAGGTAAAGGGTTTATTACCATATACAGTCCAATTGAATAGACTCAGAATACCAAGCACTCCACCCATGAGTTATGTTTGTACAGGGTTGTATCCTTCCACATCACCGCTGCAGCTGTCCTGTAGTGGCCAATCCAGTTCACTGACTGAGAAGTATTGGACAGCAGATTCTTCTCCCTCTTCCTAGCTGAGAATGGTGAAAAGCACAGTAAGGGTGATAAACATTTTTAAACCTATTGTTCTTTTTTGTTTCTTGAGCATTCATTTATGTATTGCCCTAGCTTTGACCGGCATTTGTCAAAGTTTACACAAATAGTCCTGATCCCTGCCTCAAAGAATTTGCAACCTAAAGGCCACACTGAGGCTGGCCATTTTGTGGGTAAACTTGAAGGTGTTCCCACTTGCCCTGTACAATCCATATAAGAATCAGCCAAAATTGCAGTCCCTGAATTCAGTGATGCATATGGACTGTTCCCTCCCTGACTCTGTGCGGCTGCAATCCACCCCAAAGCAGGCTTGGATAGGGTAGGGCCATGGCTCCCCCCACTCCACCTCCCCCAGCGCTACCCCAGAAAATGAGACTGGCCCAGAAGATATATGCTATGCCACCCTCCCCTTGTGTGCCAGGGAACTTGCTGAGCTATTCTGCCTCTCCTCCCACGCCAGTGATATAGCACTGCCCCACTCCTTACCACGGGCAATGTGCAGTCTGCACAATCCAGGCCCAAGTCCAACACACACAACATAAAACCAATACAAATGAAACAGTATAAACTCGAGGGCAGAGCTGACAAATAACTAGACTTGTGACAGCTGGCCTAGCGATGCGACAGGCAGATTTCATGTGCTCGGAGACCAGGCATATGACTGGAGAGCTTCCTTACTCCAACCTCTCATAGCTTCACAAAGCAATGCTGATTTCTTGCCCTCGGTTTTTCAAGGAAAAATTGCCACCAGCTAATGGGTGGATATGAGGTGACATAGGAAGTAACTTGGCAGCTTTGAATAAGGAATCAAGCAGCAGACCACATTTCGGTGGCACTTATTACAAAATGTTGACCACTGGCTGGAGAAATGAGTTTAGATGTATTGCTCACATGCCCCGCTCTTGAACATTTTACTGATGAGTATACAACACTTCCTTGAATGAATAAAGGGTGAAGGATTGGGCCATAGCCTACATAATGAATTTTAAAATGAAACATTTCTGCTGTTGCTTTTATATTCCAACCTCATGCATTAGCCAGCCTACATCATTGCCAAATTAAGGCTCTGGCTTAAAAATGCCAAGCAAAAATCTTCTTCCACTCCACTATCTCAAAATGTTCATGATATATTACTCACAAACTAAAAATTATACCTTTGCCAAAAATTCTTTATTAGGGAGAGGCCTGCTTAGACTGCTTACTTTCCAAATGTTTCTGCAAATTACAAATTCTCCTTAACTGTGAAAGCACGCCCAACGCACCCTCATAATACCTGTATTGTGTCATGGCACCATGAGAGACTGGAATCTGATGTGAAAGGATTCATTGTGCTGCCAAAAGACCAGACGTAGGACTGCAAGGCCCATACCAGTACATGGGTAGGTGGGGGCAAAAGAACTATCAGTAGTTCCTTAGGCAAAACATGCACAGGCAATGCCCTCAAGTGCCTCCTGGATTCTCAAACTTGGAGTGACTTCCGTGTTATTGTTTGGTCAGTGGAGGTGTGCATCACTGTACATCTTACCACCATTAACAAATGTATTCTCAGAACAGCCCTGGAAAGTGTAATTGGCCCCTTCTGATAGATGAGGACACTAAGGCATAAACAGGTTAAATGTCTTGCTTAAGGTCACACAGGAAGTCAGGCGCCAAGGCAGAAAGAGATCTCAGCTATCCTGATGCTCAGTCTAACACTCTAATAACAAGCACATCCTTCATCTTTTCTCTCTGAAATTGACCAACAGTGAAACTAGGGCAACAGTTCTGGGAACTAAAGATGGGCCCATTCCAAAGTTTCATTCTGGAGGTTTTGATGCCAAGTTTGGTGCTGTCAGGAAGTCAGGATTTTGGTTTGGCCCGTTATGGAAATGGTCAGCCATGACAGTTCAGACCCAGAGTGAAAACTTGCCCTGCCTGGGTGGGTTTCTGGTTTGAGTACAATGCCTCTGAAAACCTGCTGAATGAGAAAGGCGAGCTTGTAACATTGTTCAAGCCAGAGTAATCATTAACAACTAAAACAACAGCAAATGCTTTGCATTTCTATAGCACCTTTGAACAGGTGATGTCAAAGCTCTTTCCAAACCTAAAAGAATTTAGTCTAACACAACTCCTATAAACTAGGTAAGTTTTTATTAACCCATTTCACATTGTACTTTTAAAAGTACATGGCAAGAACAGGGGCAGGCAAGCAGGAGGCAACCACTGAACTGGGACACGTTATTGCCATACTTTTTTCCCCAAGGCAAACTAGAAAAATCCCTGAGGATTCCAGGTAAACTCAGATGTATAACCAAACAGATTTTTGGACACGTGCTCATATGCAATGGGAAAAAAATGCACCTGCTGTGAACACAGTTTGGCTGTCATTGCCTAACCAAGGGTTAGCTCAGTCCTGGCTTCAAAGATCCTTAAAAGGGGGACCGAGGGGCTCAGTTAAGTGTTTACAACTTTTCATCCTCTGAGGAGAAGGGTTTTTGTTTGCTTTTTTAAGGGCAATGGGGACAATGGCAGAAATCACTGACCCCCACAAATACTATGACATTCCAGGAAGGAAATCCTCATCATGGCCGTTCTACACAAGGAAATTTACCAGCATAACTATACTGGTATAATTCTACTGCTATAGTTACACCAGTATAACTCCTCATGTGGCTACTCTCTTCCAGACTGAGTGCCTTTTTTTGCTTTGAAAACAGATTAAGCTAAACAACAACAACAACAAAAGGTACTCTGCTACCACATTAAGAGTATTCACATGGGGCTTTATACCGATGTAACTATAGCAGTATAAATATACCAGTATAATTGTTCTGGTACAGTTCCATATGTAGCCAAGCCCTCAGTAGCATGCATTTAGAGGAGACTATCTAGAAGTCTCTCTCTTTCTACTATTGCTTTCCCACTACCTGCTGCCCACTAGCATCACAATGCCTTCTGAGGCCACGTCTCCATTTAAAACTCTTGCTAGTATAGTAATGCTGGTTAGAAGTGTGATCTTTTTATACCAACAAAATCCCCAGTGTAGATGCATTTGTACCACCAACAAACTAGCAATTACTCCCTTTTTGAGTTTCCCATAAAATGAATGTCAATAGCTTTGCCTATAATACCATGCGACATCAGTATAAAAAAAAATCATTCTATGCCAGTGTTATTACTTGCCTTTGCTGGGTTCTTTTTTTTTTTTTTAAATTAGAGGGTCCTAAAAAAAAGGCTCTGTGCATCAGAAAAATGCTGAAAATGTGCCATTTGCTAAAATTGGCAAATTAAAACATGTTATTTCTTTAGCTGGGGCTCAAAGCAGCTGTTCGGCTTAGCTTCCACCATGGTGTCGCAATAGGGATAAGGAAGGCGGCCATCCAGCAATGTAGTTTCTTGTATATAAATTTAGGAATTTATTTTCTTTCTTTTGCACAAAAATCTTGGTCCACATCATAAAAAGAATATGTTAAGTAGCTATTCATCTAGGGACTAAGAAATGGCAGCATTGAAGCTAATCAAAATGAAGTCACTTTGAAAGATATTTTTTGAGGCAATCTGTTCTGGCCATTAACAGTATTTGAATCCCTTTTATCATATTTAAGCAGTTTATATTGCTCCAATTCAAGTGTAAATGATGTCCATCAACCTTTTTCAATGCAACTCAGTCTTTCCCCATTTCAGGTTTGTGAGATGTGTGTGTGTGTGTGTGTGTGTGTGTGTGTGTGTGTGTGTGTGTGTGTGTACACGTGTTATTTTATTTTTACTCATAAAAATCACTTGTATCCTCATCAGGCTTATTAATGACACTTCTGAGGAAAGTGATGTGCTTGACATTTCCTGCACACCACAGGAGTCTTCAGTCACTTCGCAATTTATCGTACAACATTAAAGGTAAGATTACAATTTACTAAGCACTAAGGTACAGCCCGACTAATTCTTGCCAAAGCCTGTCAGAGTTGTTCATTTCCCAAATGGTTAAGTGATTTCCCCTTGGAATCGATCAGTACAGTATCCTACTTTAAGAACTCTTCTATTAAAAATACAGACTGGCTCTGCCATTAACATTTTGCTGCCTTACCTGCTAGTGATAAAAGTCTGAAATTACCCAGTTCCCCTGTTGGCTGCTCTAGCAAAAGGGGTTCTATACCACTTCTGTGGGAAGGAGGGACAGTAGATAGAATATGCGATAAGCTTATTAGGTAATTTGTCATGCTCATTCACCCTTTTTTCATCATCATCCTTTACCAATGACCACATACCAGTGTACTTTTTTTTAATTCCAGAAAAAATGATTTCAGTGTCTGTCTAAAAAGTTTTAGAAAAACCATTCTAATTACACCTTTAATTACACTTGCATAGTATCTTACTCCAAAAGTAGGTCCATTCCAATCAATAGGATTACACACAGCGTAAGGTACAATGTGAGTAAGGGGTCAGCATTTGTCGCTAAATGATTTGGCATAATTATTTTACCATACACTGCATTATTTGTCATTATTGTCTCTTCCAGAGTGTTGTCTAATATGTCTGAGACAAAGTCATTGATTCATGTTCTCTCTTGCCAACCTCCTAGCCACTTCTCCTAGAAAGACCTTGGTCTAAATTGCACATGAGCTCTGGAAATGGGGGGAAAAAAGGCTTCTGGGGCTTCTTGTACACAGTCATTAAAAGGAGAATCTTCTTTATTATACATTATATAATTCATTTTTCACAGGTTAGTAGATTTAGGTGGGTTTGTTTTACCTTTAAAGAAAGTGCTGACAAGCTACCAGAAGTGTAACCAGCTAGGTTGCACAAGAGGAAAACAGGGAAAGCGGTGCCAATGGCTGTTTGTTAGAAGACTGCTGCTAACTATTAAAATAATAGTTTCTGGTGCAGTTTAAACCTGTTTATCTCCTCAGTCAATCTTTATTTACCTAAGAATGCAAGGAATATTACAAATGAGACAACCAGTTTGGGTTATTCACCTTCACCCTCATCTCTCGCACTTTTATAAATGTATTAATTTACTCATTTCAAATTGTTAGAGCCACTACAGGTATGTCTACATTGCAGTAAAAGACCTTCAGCAAGCCCATGTCAGCTGACTTGGGCTTGAAGGGCTGTAAAACTGCAACGTAGACATTGGGGGTCAGGCTGCCTTGGCTCTGGGACCCTGCAAGGGGGAACGGTCCCAGAGCCTACACTCCAGCCTGAGCCCGGATGACTACATTGCAGTTTTACAGTCCTGCAGCTGAAGCCCCTACATGCCCAAGTCAGCTGACATGGGCCAGCGGCAGGTGTTTTAATGCAGTGTAGATATACCCTAAGTATCCTCACTCAGGACCTTGTCCTCTGAGCTGCAGAATCACTGGGAGAAGAAGGTAATCAGCACCCTCCCAAAGGCACTCAGCATCTTGCGGGATCAGGCCAAAACTCAAATACTTTGTTGTCAGTATTAGTATCCTGACAATGTCTAAGAGTTGTAGTCATGGACCAGGAGCCTGTTGTGCTAGGTACTGTACAAACCCAAAACAAAAAGATAATCCTTGCCCCAGGACCTGGGCGTATGAGACAGAGGGTACAATTTGTCCGTTCATGTGTTTATTTATTACAGCTGTATTGGATTTTATCACTTGAAGCAGCTTACATTTCTTGACCTGCAAAATCTATAGCCAAAAAGTTCAAATGTTGATATTGAATCTTATGTCAGGGTAGCCTCATAGGTAAGCTCTGTAAGAAATAAATGAACCTTTAAGACAGTCCTAAAATAGTGGAACTCTATCCAACTCTACTGTATGTGGAAAACAAATGAAACGTTTTCTAGGTCCCAGGGTTAGTATTCAGTGTACCATTTGTAGGATTCAGGCAAACAAGAGAAAAAATAGAAACCCAAAGCCTTAAAATTATAGCAGATTTATACTGAATTACCTAATGTAATTATAGGTATGTTTACTCTGTTTCTCAATTCAACATGTTATTAATACAAGATAAAGGCATATCCATTCTTCAATTCTATTTCTACTTCCTTTTAAAACTATGCAGTCTTTATGTGTTCCTGCATGCAAAATTACCCACACACAGTGCCTATAATGAGCATGAGAAGAAAGATCATACACACGTTTTTTTTTAAATTCTCATTACTTTTAAGCCAATCTCTTGATGTTTTTTGGTGAGGGGAGGAGGAAGAGGCAGGGGAAAGTCACAGTTTTGGAATTCTTAGAGCTGTAATATTGATATTGTATGAGCAGCATATGAAAAATGTTTAATCCAATCTAACCGTAAAAAACAGCATTAGCTGTTTTATGCCCCCTGAATCCAGCCATACCAATATTAGTGTAATTAAAAAGGAAGAGGTCAACTTTCAGAATGAAAATGTTCTTCTGCTGTCTGTGTCTGGAGCCTAAATTGGAATTTTCTCACCATATGGATTCCTCATTTTAAAAAATAAAAAACCTAAAGCATTGTAACAAATCTTACAGATTTTATTGGAATAAGTAATAGAGCTCCCCCTAATGGTTTTCTATAGATACAGCAGTACACAAATAGTTATACATTGTTCCTCCGACTTTTTGTTAATAAAGTTACATCAAGACTGTCTCTATCTGGGTGCACACAAGTGCCTCTGTGCATATAGCTGCACACACACCTCACAAAAGCTACAACCCAAGAAACCCTAAAAGTTGACCTCATAGCCTTTCCGGAAAAGTCCTATAGAATTTAATGGGGTGGTAACCAATGATGAGGCATAAAAAAAAAAAAATTCTAAAAACTCAGATAATTTAAAAGTTACTTCTTTACTTTCCATAGGACCCTCTACTTTTTGAACCACCCTATAAAACTCTATCCAAGTGATACAATTCTGTATTAAATTCTGCAGAATGATTTTTTTAAAAGGATAAACAAAATGTATTGTTCTTTATTAAAAACTACAGGACTTTTCCAAAAGAAGCATGAAGGACTTGGTGCAGCCCATCTTGAATAGCTAAAGGATTTGTCAGCAAAAAACAACAACCAAAAAACGGTTTTTATAAGTGAAATAAACAAACAATAAAAGAAAGAGACCACATTAGCCTCTTGACAGAGTTTTATATGACTTTTTTCCTGCTTGTGGGTACTGCTTAGTTATTCCCCGTAGAAAGAGGAATTGGGGCTGGTTGCATGATGCATTTTAAGGCTTTAAAGTATAAATTCCAGGGTCAAGCTGGTTTGGGCTTGCTTAATTGTTTTCTCATCCTCGTATCTCACCAGGGGAGAGGCTGTTGCTCTCCTGGGGATATTTCTAGCACTGCCATTGTTGAGATGTGTGATGAAGTGAACACGGGATGCACGGAGAGATACATTAGTTGACAAAGAAAAAGTAAAACAATGTTAAAGTCTTGGCAATACAGTACAATAGTTCACTTGCCTCTCCTCTAGAAATTGGCCAAAGACAGAACCGTTTCACAGAACCTCTCCCTGCCCCACCCCTGATCTGTGGGAGTTCAGATGAAATGGGACCCAGATCCAAACCACTCCTGGTTTTGGTTTTGAAAAACAAAACTATGATCAAGTAGTTTTTTACAAAACCAAAACCATACCAATTTTGCCCACCACAGCTCTTGATTCCATAGATCTATGTTCAAATAGGCTTAGGTCACAAATGAAAGTGTGTTTAGTGGTCTCATCCTGGTCCACATTTGTACACATCACAAAACCACCATAGAGCCTGGTACATTTTAGCAAAACTGACAGCCTCTCATCTCAGTGGAAGTGTAGTAATGAAATTGAAGGGGTACTACCAGTCAAAGTTGAGGTACATTGACAGGGCTATGTGAAAAAATCAGTGCTGTTAGTCCATCTCTAATATAAGTACAAAATTTACTCATATGTTTTAAAATTGAACAGGAATACTCATACATAATGCTGAAAGAAGAATGAAACAAGGAACATCTTTCCAGCAAAAATTAAAAAAGGGAAAAGGGAAAAAATCATCAAGGCAAACCTTAACTTTGCACTGTGGTATTTATGTGTATTTTTGTATGTTATAAAAAATATGAGCACACAGCATGTTGGTTTAAGGGGAAAAAAAGAAAAAAAGAAACAGAACTACTGAGAAAAGTAAAACACACCCTTGGCTACGTATCCTAGTCTTTCTCCCCAGAGAGAGAAAGCATTCTATGGTAGTCAGACAAAGAGGAAAGAGAGGATTCATTATTATTGTTGTTGCTGAATTATATTCTGCATATAAAAGATGAGGACAGGCAGAGGTCATTGATTTGAACTGTCTGATGCACTTAATTACTAGCACACACGGTAAATAATTCAGTCTAGCTCTCTCTGCAGTACCTGACCATAAAAGAGTTTGCCAGTTATCTGGTCTTTATTAAGAACGTAATATATATATGAAGGCGCTGGATTAAGACCAGATTTTTTACCATGCCAACTATATATATATATATATATATATATATATATATATATATATATATATATATATATATATATATATACACACTATTTTTTACTATATATATAGTTGGCATGGTAAAAAAAATCTGGTCTTAATCCAAGTCCTTCTTTCTAAGTAGCATCTTGGTCATACAGCTCAAAAAAAATGTTAATATGGGTTCCATTCCTTAGCTTTTGCTCTGCAGGTGTACGGGCTGAGTCTCTTTTAGGTCACTGTATGTAGTAGTAGTGGGTGGCACTAACATTGGCTTATTTGATCCTAAGTAACCATCTTATTTTAGCAAGAAAAGCTGCCCATTTGTGGTTTTTCAAATTATGGAATGAGCTTAATTAAACTGTAAAGCATTAAACAACAGTAGGAAAGATGAAATCCCTGTGGGCAAGGAGAATAAATCAAGTGCTTTGCAGAAAATAAACTAACTGGTGGTAAAAATAAATCAACAGTTTCCAGTCCCACCCATTGCATTGCCAGTTGAGATAACAAGGTGAGTTTGCCTTTATAAAGCAAATCGTTGTCAAGGAAAAGAAAAAGAAGAAAAAAAAATGTCCAAGAGGAAATTAACACATATAAATGTATTCTGAAAAAAGCACTCTTACTCAGGTTTACAGAAGAAAAGGGTAGCCCTACCCACGCTAAAAGTTACACACAAGGAACAGTCAAAATGCTTTCTGGAGATGAACAGAAGGAAGCTAAACTATGAATGACTGTAACTTGCTACTGTAATTTTCCAAAGTTGAGGGAATTTTGAAATGTTGCAGAGGGGCAAAGTTAGAGTGTTCTCTCCCCCCACCCCCATTTGTTGTTCTACAAATTTTACAGGGTTGGAGAAGTTTTGAGAAGTTTCAGAATAGAAAATGGGAAAAATAAATGAAAGAGGCAAAAGCAGAGAACAAAACGAAACCAAATATCATGCACGCTGTTGCAAAACAGTAAAAATAGGGTGGGGGAACGGGAGGGGCACACACAACTACAATGTTTTAAAAAATATCCCTTTTTCAAACATTGAATAAAAAATTTCATTTTGAATTTAAACAAATATTTCCTGAATAAAATGAAGGACTATGCTTAAAATCATTCTGGTACAAGAGACAAAGCATAAAAAGGTGAAAGCCCTTGCTCTTTAGGCAAAACTTGGAACAACCAAGAAATGTGGTTCAGTAGATCTCAGAGAACAACCAGGAATGTGAAGACTAAGACAATCAAAGATTAGATAGGCCATGACTATGTAACACCTTGCAAACAAGGAGTGCAATTTCAAAACCAGTATGATATTTGACTGGCAGCCAATGTAACTTTTTCAAAATAAATTAAATGTGCTCCTGTCATCTCCTTTTCATAAGAAACCTGGCAGCCACATTCTGTTCTAGCTGGAGTTTATGTAAAGTCCCTGTTTCCCTGAACATAGTGGAAATCCAGTCTATGCTATAAGTATTTTCACTGTTCTTCTTCTGAACTATTCTTGCATCCTCAAATACCACCCTGTGATTTTTTATCAGTCTACTGTAATGAAGAAGTTTTAATGGAAAGAGCCAGTTAAATCAAACTGATGAAATATTAGAAACTAATTTATTTATTTATTGTTACATGCCTGTATGAATGTAATGATCAGCATAGACATTCTCTATACACCTTTATGTGCTTTAAAATCTGTTCCAGCATTTGTAGGAAAGAATACATGTCTTAGTAAAAATTCCAGGGGGATTGTTCCAGTATGAGATAAATTTTGAATTTGGCATCAGTATTGTTGAAAAATACTTATTTTAAAATATTTTATTTGTGGTCGCTTCTGCTTCTAGGAAAGGAATTTTGATGTGCTATTTACGATAAGAAAGAAAAAATTCATTTTCACTTGAGTGACTGAACTAGTAGCAAGTCAAGGAGACCCAGGAAGGCATCATAAAATTAGGAAAAATTCAATCTTTAAAAAGGGGGGGAAATAGCAATCTTTGCAACTACGGCACATTAATTCTAACTTTAGTCCCTAGTAAATAATGGAACAAATATCAAGAGAGAAAAATCTAGGTAACTAGAGGATAATGGAACATGCACTAAACAATAGGGGCCAGAGCTTGAGCATCGCTCCATAGCAATGCTGATTTACACCATCCGAGGAGCTGGTCTGACATTTATCAAAAACAAATTATACCAGGTTAATCTGATTATTTTTAAAGCAATTTACAAATGCAGGACCAAATTCTTATTCTTAGTTACTTGGATGTAACTCAGGAGAGTTTCCACTGCAGTTCATGGAGTTACTCCAGATTTATATCAATGTAAATGAGCACAGAATCTTGCTCTAGTCGATGGAAAGAATGCAGTGGATGGAATGTGTTGAGACATCAGAAACATACTGTACAGTGTCGCGCCGTCTCACTTGAAAAAGTAATTCCGATTGGTGTGTGCATTTATACATGGATGGGAAAGTGACTGAGGACCAGGACGTAAGCGCAGTCTCCACAAGTTTGGGAAAAAGGATCCAGTCGAGTGCCAGACGGATCGGTGTTGGCCTCTGTTTTATTTGAGATCTGTATTAGTCATCTTGAAGAGGGGGGGGGAAAAAACATACAAATTAAATGTGCAGATTATATTAATTTAGGAGGCATTGCAAACCCAAGTAAGGACAAAGAATACAAAAGGACTTGAAGAGGTTAAAAACATGGATAGGAAATAAGAAATGGGATGCAATATAATATATATATACACCTAACTTGGCAGTCTTGTAGTAGACCATACAACTGTCTCCCAAGGTAAGTGAAAGACCTGATGCTTACTTCATTTAAAACTAGACTAGACAGAGCCCTCTAGAAAATGTTGAAGGGGACAGCCCTGCATACATCACTGGTCTTTTCCATCTCTAATTTATATAGGCCATATTTTGCCATTGGTTTTTAAGCAGAGTTCCCCTTTAATTTCACGTAATTCTGTTTAAAAACTGATGGCATGATAAGGCTAAATAATTCTAGTTTGTTTAATTTGTAAAATATCTTATGCTATGTATTGAGTTTTACATTTTACATGTCATTATTTTTATTATGTGCCTTCCATACAAATACTTGCTCTTTATCATTCAGATCACTATGTCTAAAGATAGCTGTAAGTTAATTAGAAATTGTTCAGTGGTTAGCCAGTGCAGTCTTTGATCACTACTTGCTTTTAAAGTTTGTACCTGTGCCCATCCTGCATTCCCAAGATGTTTTCATTTACTGTCAGGGAAGCAGACAGAATTAGATCATGTCACAGGAGAGAAGTGCTGAAAGCATGAGTAAAAGCAATGATAAAAAAAAACGGTTATAATTTATCCCAGAAGTTAAAAACTCAAAGTATTTTGTCAAGATAATAGTGAAATAGGTATGACCTTTCCAAAATGCTCATGACTAAAACTGCAATGTGGTAGCCAAATACCCAGCACTTATTGCTTACCTTCATAGCTCCTTGTTAGCTCACTTTGCTGGAATATTGTAGCTATCATGTTGGGGAAACCTGACTCACCCACTGTACTACTTCTTCAGCTATCCCTCAATGCAAGGATGATGTCTGCCAAGGGGGTTCATTGGTGGGTTTTTAAGTGGCTGAGGAGCCCAATTTGTGCCCTGCAGATTTCCCCACAGAAGTGACAAGTGTAATCTTGGAGGAGACAAAGTCGCTGGCTGGCCTGTTGTGCCCTTTCTTTCCTCCTTTGTCGCTTCTCTGTCTCATGAGCACATCTTTTCTCCTCAAAATGAGCTGTGGCTTGGTATATGGGTAGTGCCACTGTGTTTTGTTCTGTGCCAAGTCCTCCCAGTTTGTTGGGTTGATGCCTCCCTTTTTAAGGTGTACTTTCAGAATGTCTTTGAAGCACTTCCGCTGCTCTTCATGAGTCCTTCTTCCCTGACTTAACTGAGAGAAGAGTACTTGCTTCAGGAGGCAAGTGTCGGGCATTTGTATACAGTGGCCAGCCCAGTGGAGTTGGTGATTCATGACCTGTGCTTCTATACTGCTGCTGTTGGCTGCAGAGAGAATGCTGATGTTAGTGTGTTGGTCTTCCCAGGTGATACATGGTCAGATGACACAGTACAGCTCCCCTACTCTTTATTATTTTAGATCTTCCTTCCAAAGCCTCATCATGCCTTAAAATGAAAGGAAGATTCAAAGTCACTAGTGCTGGGCTCTAGTTTTGATCCAGAAACCATGAGAAGGCTCTTGCCATGTGCAGATGTGGACAAGGAGACTGTTTAATGTAGTACTGGTTTAAGCTCTTGGAGATACTACTGTATTCAGTATCACAGCCCTGGTCAAGCTACCCTGGACTTTCACCAGGCTGCTAAGTTTGGATCCCACACTGATCACTTTTAAGCTTTCCTGAGTCTGAGCAGGGTGCAGGCATTGCCTCTGGCTCTGGGTTTCTAGGCATACTCTCAGTTGCAGACTCTCTTTCTAGCATCCCTTTCTGAGGGCTGACCCCCGCCCCCAAGGTCCAGCTACCTAGGCCCTATGACCATCGATTGCTCCCCAGACTCTCCAGTTTCTTAAGCACAGACTTTCCCAGAGCTCCAACTTTATGGACACTCTGGTTTACAATCTTCTTCTTCAGGGACATGTGATAATTGAGTTAAACAGACACAGGCTTTGCAGAGGACTTCTAAAACAATAACTCTTTACTTTAGATAGTACATGAGATTTACAGATCTAGGTGTAACGTTAGTGCCCTCATAGCCAAGGTGGAGTCTGCTCTGCAGGCAGCTCTGGCCAAGAGAAAGTGCATGCAGGAATGCAGCAGGAAAAATCCCTTCCACCCAAGGGGCACCTGTTCCAAACCCCCCAGAGTGAACACACAGACCCACAGGAAAACTACAATGGATATAAGAAAGAGAAATATTTATTTACAGAGGGATGAGAGGAGGAAAACAACAAGTGGAAATATAGGGGGAGCAGTAGAACAGGGTTGTGTTCAAACCCAAACCTCACAGGCCCAGTGGAAGCACAGTCTGATAGGGCAGACATCCGGCAATGTGTCTGCCCACAGAGTTCAGGAGTCCTGAGTAAAGTTCCAGTCCAGTGGTGAGTCTTGGGTGCTCCTGGTCATCTTTGGCGCCAGTAAACTTCCCCCAACAAACCCCTCTGGTGCCCTCTTCTGCCGCTCTCTGCAAAGCCACACAGAGCAACCACCTGCCCACTTAACTAGCTAACAACCTCCCTCCTTGTCCCCAATGCAGAGTCACAAGCCCCAGTACTCACAGCCCCATGCAGCTCTGGGCAGCAGTGATACTGGGTCCTGCTCCGACCTGTCCTTCTTGGGCGATTCCTCCCTGGCACAGTGCTCCTCTTCGCTCCTGTCCTGGGGTGTCCCCGATCGGCCCTGTCCTTCCCAGGCTTCAGGCAGGTTCTCTGCTGCTTCACTTTTGTGAGGGCCTGCGGGCTGCAGCCCTTCTCTCCCCAGAGCTCCAGAGCCACAACCTGTTCCCTCCTTTCTCTCACTGCTCTCCCTGCCCCCTTAGGAAAAAGATTTAAAGGGGCCACACTCTCTAAACCCCAAAGGGGTTACATAGGTAAAACAACAAAATGCCTATATATCATTCCCTGCCCCAGTTTACTCACCACTGTTAAGTGTTTCTGAGATTTGGTCAGTGTCCTCTAGGATTTTCAGGATCCCCCTCCTGCCACTCATGGTGTCTCCTCCAACTGATGGAGCCTCTCTCTGACATCAGCAATCAGTTTCCTTCAGCTTTGACTGGTCCCACTAAGAGTCCCCTCTCCTGCCAAAAGCCTGCCCTTTTGTTCCTCTCCTGCCCCAAGTTTCCTTTGAGTTTTTAAATGCTAGTACTAACATTTGTATTCTTCATTCTGCTTTGGGGATGTTCCACTGCTCCAACACCCCTCTCCCTGCAGACCACCTTCAATAACCAGTGTCTTCCAGCTTCTTAGCCTGCCCATAGTCCTGCCCGAGTAGAGTCATTAGAATGCTAACAACTTCTTTTGTTTGTTCTGTCGCTTTTTCTAGACGGAGTGTATTATACATGAGAGAGTCCTTGACAGCCCATGTCTACTTTACTACACGTTGAGGGCTGAAGTTATACTTAGGGTTCATACAATCAATCAGAATTCAAAAGATGTACATAGGCAGAGTCCCAAAATTGTCACACAGGTACATGATGTGGGCTAGTAGACTGTTTATGTAGTACTGTCTTAAGCTCTTGGGGATATTCCTGTGTTCAAATATCAAAGTAACTGAGGAAGATATCAGGACTATCTCAATACCCTGATGTATTTTATACTTGATTAGGTGGCTATCTTGCCACCAAGTCTGCTAAATAAAAGTATCTCAAATGGCTCAACCATCTCAGTATATGAGATCTGGAACCCACCTCTGATTCCCTCACTATAAGTCTAAGTGTCTTTGACCTCAAGCAGAACATATTGATCCTATTTAATTCTGCAGAACATCTACTTCAGAGAGTTTTCCTCATTACAAGTTCTATTAGGAGGAAGCTTCACTACAAAGGGCAGCCTTGCTGACTGCACAGCAGTATAGCAATACCTATCTCTCTCCAGTGACGACTAGCTACCTAAATAGCACCATGTAAAGGTGGGCACTTGGAAATGGAAGTAACTACTAGGGGCTCAGGTAAAGTTTAAATTAAAATGCTCCCCAGCAATGGTGATCAAATTTTGTTGCACCAAGAGCTTTTCTGGCAACATGCAAGGACCACACCCAATGGTTGAAGTAGGCCTGGTGTACAGCTCTGCTACTACTGAACATGAGTAGTTAGTGTTACTTCCTCATGTGCCCTCAGGAAGTACAGAATTTGTGATGTGTGTTACAATGCAAACATCATGAAAAAACTTACTTTTTATGTTCCATTTCCTTTTGAGATTTATTTAGACCTCTTTGTGAAGCTAATTAGCAGGACTTTCCTGACATCATCTTCACCTCCCCAAACTCCCTGCAGCCTTTTGGGAGTGAGTGACCTGTCCACTATTTTGGCTACTGGGGGAAGGGACATTTTCTCCTTCATACTGTAGAGGAGGAAATACGGAAACTAGAAGAACATGCAGAGTGTCAATCAACACTGAATGTGTGTGGTGAACAATGGTGCTTTTAGCCTCTTAGATATTCTGATTGCACACAATATGCACTGTATCACAGATATTAGGCAACCACTGCTCCTCAGTACGGTTTACCTGAAGGGAATGTATAGGTGTAACTTCCAACAGGTTTTGCGTTTGTTTTATAGATACATCAAAGATCTGTTGTAGTTCATTGTCTCTGAAGATGGTAGCTAGTGGTTCTGCATATTTCACTCACTGGGTATTGTGTGCTCCCCTAGAGTGGCAGTTTCACATAAAAGGGTAATAGTCAACTGCAAATGCTAGTTGCTGCTTTAACTCAAGCGGTCAAGGCTTATGCTTTTAGTATGAAGATCCTAGGTTCAGTTCTTGCTGCCAGCCCATAGTGGAGAGATTGTTAAGTTTACAGACACAGTTCTGTGATCTCATTTCTGTGTTGCTCTTTTGGAATTTTCTTGTGATTGCTAGAGCTGGCACTTGAGAAAAGGGTAAGTAAGCCTTCTGTTTCCATCCATGTCTAAAAATAAACTTCCAGCACCACCCAAGCAGCACGGCAGACTACACTGGGAACTGCATCCACTATTGTAAGTCCTTGTGTGGGAGACTGGTATATTAGATTTGAAACAAGTCATGTTGCAGTGCAGGATTTGATACATGAAAGACTAGACTTCTCACAGACTGTCTCTGCTATTGAAAATAAAGTGGAGTCTTTTTCTAAGAGATTAGTAGGTGCTGAAAACAGGTTTGCTGGTCTGCAAACTAGCTGTGCAGGATATGTTGGCATGTTTAATACATTGCTCAAGGAAAATAACGTGTTACAATACAAGATGGACAAAGTAGATATAAAGCCAAAAATTGGAAATCTAAGAAGAGCTGGTATGCCTGAGAAAACTGAAACTGGGAAACTTGCTGGGTTTTTTTGCACAATGGCTTAAGGATTTGCAGTGCTGCTAGGAGGAGGATTAGGCACCAATTACTTTGATCTCTGCCAGAAGACTACTGTGGAAAAAGTCTACAGATTCTACAGGACTCTTCACTCCTGTGGCACAATGGAATGTCCTACAATAAGAGTAAAACTCATCTGTGCAGGAGACAGAGTTTTCTCAGGGACCAGACAAAGCCTGTAGAATGAATTCCCCTCAAGAATTAAGGGCTACCACAAACCACATTCCTCTCCTAGGCAAGGTGCATTTTTTTTTACCTTGACTTCTCTAATAAATATATATCAAATCATTCTGCCAGATGTTGGCAGCAAAAAGGGCCAGGTTCATTTACCTAGAGGTTCCTTCTGAAAACTTAAACAACGCTGTCTCAATGCCCCAACCAGAAACTTGGGGAAACTAAATTATCTCCCTTGGGCATCCTATATAGGCAATACTGCCCCACTCACAAGCACTGACTCCAGGGGTTTAAAACAAAGAGAGCTTTGTGGGAGGGGGGACATAGAATAAATTTGGGAAAGCCAGCAACTAATACATCAGCAATATCAGGTAAGACTCCCACCAGGGCCGGCTCCAGGGTTTTGGCCACCCTAGGGTGACCAGACAGCAAATGTGAAAAATCGGGACGGGGGTGGGGGGGGTAATAGGAGCCTATATAAGAAAAAGACCCAAAAATCGGGACTGTCCCTATAAAATCGGGACATCTGGTCACCCTAGGCCACCCCAAGCAGCCGAAAAAAAAAAAAAGCCGCGATCACAATCGCGATCTGCGGCGGCAATTTGGAGGAAGGTCCTTCGCTCCGAGTGGGAGTGAGGGACCGTCCACCGAATTGCCGCCGAATAGCTGGACCTGCTGCCCCTCTCCGGAGTGGCCGCCCCAAGCACCTGCTTGCCAGGCTGGTGCGTGGACCTGGCCCTGACTCCCACTCTCCAGAGTATCTTGGCACCCAGCACAAAGCAGGACCCTCTCACCTGTCTCTAGTCTTTCCAGGGTGTTTTACCCAAACCTAACAGACTGAAGTTATGGTCACAAGCACACTCAGGCAGTTCACTGGCCTGTTAGTTTCCCAACAGGTTTAGTAAAGTTTCATCACCCCCAAACTTCAAACTTAGCTGAACTTTTACCAAAATGCCTAGAGCTGTCACATAACAGAAAAGCAGACAGCTTACCCCTTCAGCCATTTCCCGGTGCTCACCAACAGATGCTGGCAGAGCGTTCCCTCTCTGTGGAATTTCTGTCCAACTGGAGTTCTCAAGTAGCTCCAAGCTGCTTTTTACCCTGTTCACCTACAGGTGTCAATAGCGAGCTCCCTACTCTTTAGGGCTTCAGGCCACAGGGTTTACATCTATATTATATACATCAATTACCAAAAGAAAACATTCCACTGCACACATTTTTCCCCCAGGGACAGTATGAGAAAGCAAACAGAATGTGACAGACATTAGTCATGTCACTTAATGCACCACTGAAAGGCACTCAGATATTACCGTGGTAAGTGTGGCATAAAGAACCTATACAGACTAGAACAGAAAAATGCAGCCATCCTCACCCTGACAACTCTGCACATCCCTATTTATCCACTCTCATATCTTACCTCCAATTGCTCTGCCAATGATACCATCTGTTTGTGCCCTTCAGCTCAAAGTTATTGTTGCTTTCTTCCATGCTGTTCTACACGACTGAAACACCCTCCCTGAACCAGACCATAAAGCCATTAACACTATTCGCTTCCCAATCCTTCCTTAAGACCCTCTTCTGTCATATCACCTATGAGACATTACCAGCTCATAACAACTAGGCTGATGGCCAGTAGGGATTGCCAAAATCTATTTCCTGACTGAGCGAAGCATGGTCTTATGTGCGACTCGATGGCATTTCTCTGTTTGTCTGAATTGAAATTTCTTTTGGATGCCACATCTGATCAATTCCAAGGAATATTCCAGCATCAATGGATAGTGATTTTATTGTGAACATAGCACAATGGGTATGTGATCTTGACTGGCGCTACTGTAATATAAATAGACAATACCTGCAAGTTGTTGACTCCAGAAACACAGCTTTGGCGCATGCCTTAACTACTCTGCATTAACTCCGCAAATTCAGCTGTTTTAGAAGACTTCGAGTTGCATGCAAAAGCAACAGATTCCTTCAGACTGCCTGGTTCTGCCAGTCTTTCACTTGTGCATGCTATCATAGGGGAAGATAAACAATTTCCTACATGAAAAAGTAAAGGTCATACAAGCTGTTTGGTCCAAAACCAGTCAAAGCTAATCTGTTTCATTTTCGCTCCTGATGATGATATTATAGTGTAGGTATAAGATGTACAAGATAAGGACTAAGGAACCATTTTGCAAGAACCTATGCATGTAAGTCACTTTTCCCTTGTGCGTAGTCCCAGTCCGATGGGACTGCACACATGTATAGTTATCATGCATATCAGTGAGGGCAGGCTGGGGGCTAAGATGGGTGAATCTCATAGTCAGAAGTTTTGTGCACTTTGTGAATTATTTTCCAGAGTTCACAAGACAAATACTCTGACCTTGCAAGCCTTTTGCCTGCCATTCAAACACATGTTTTTTTGTTTAAGGATGATTAATATATTTTTAATGTTTTTTCTATCTTAAGGGAAGCCTGTGGTATATATTAGAGGCAGTAGAAACATCCCCGCACCCAAGCTGAGCTGGCGCAAGTGGGCGGCCTGTATATGATTGTTTTTAATTGTGTTTTTTTTTCCTTAGAACTTCACTGTCTCTCCCCACTGTTTTCCTACAGTGTCTCTTTGTATTTGTCTCTCTGTCCTCTTTTGGCTTTATTTTTCACCTATGCTTTCACTGGAATATTTTCTCACACCTCATCTTTGTTCCTCTTATTCCCCACAATAAGTTCTAAGTAGAATTTGAACTGAACGACATTTGAGTTTGAGTCAAAGTTTCAAAATCATGATGTTCAAGTAAGTCTGAACTTGGCCAACAAGGCCCTAAACCTGAAAACACTAAAACACATGCTTAACTTTGCTCCCATGAGTAGTACCATTGAAATCAATAGGACTATACACAGCAGTAAAGTTAAGCACATGCATAAGTGTTTGCAGGATTAGGGCCTTGGATTCTCCTCTCCCTAGTAGAGACACATCTCAAAATGACAGACTGAACAAAAGGTGATGGCTGCAAGGGGATGTGGTCTGGAAAAAACAGAGGAAATGTCTACCAGCAAAAATTCCAATATGAAAAAAATATGTTTATCTGAATGCATAGTACTCGGTAAACATGCTTAGGCTAGTGAAGGTATTAGGTATAGTAGGAATGGCTAAATTATCATGCGGTCGAAGTCAGAGGTCAAAGCCAAGAAAACCTCCTCTTCCATTGACACATGGTACAACCTTTAACTTCTAGTAAAAGAATCAAATAAATAGTATTCCAGGAGGCATTGACATTCATTCATTCATACCCTCACCATTTCCAAATTATAGATAAGACATGGGAATAATTAACTGTATTTTACTTTACATTCTCTGCATTTGCTGCTCGGAAATGCACTAATACAGAAAGAGCGCCTCCAAGCACTGTGCCCCTGTTTAATGCTCATCTGACAGTGTAGAGCTTTTGTTTTCAATAAAAGTTTATTTTAGTAAATGTTCTGCTATTCAAAAAGGAGGGGCAGAGTTTCAAGGCCAGATCATTTAAAAAGAAGCACACTACCCCAACCGGGTAGAGGAAAGGCAGATTACCTCCTACCAGCACATTTTACAGCAGCTCAGTGGGGGAAGAAGGAGTCAAAGGAAGGATGTAGTGAATTTCCAGATGGGAAGGTAAAGGGAAAAAATACATGTCATCAGAAGAACACATTCTAAATGAATCCAAATTCTAATATGGAGATGTGTAAAGTAGTCTATAGAGAAAAAGAGATTCTGTACTATCCTTGAAAATGTATACAGTAGTATAGAAATATGATTGAGGTATACACTCTGTATTATTTATTTCCATATATAATATTTATCTTTTATGCATCTATATTACCTATTTCTATATCTCTATTATACGTTCTTGAAAAGGATACAAGCACACATGTATAGAATATGAAACATTGCTACATCTGAATTATATATATATTAATACATACAAACATTTTTCTTCTGTTTGATATTAAAAACCTCTTCAGAAACAAAAATGGATGCTTGGGTCACATTTGACAAATATGACAATTTATATTAATACACACATGCCTGTTTACTTTTTAAAAATGCATTCAGGCATAAATAATTCACAATAAAATGCAAATGAGATTTAACAGAATGAGAGGGAAAAGAACCAAGTAATGTTGACTGACACATAAAATGTAGGCTTTGTTAATGTTATACTCATTACCTTAGCAAATATTTTACAGGAAGTGTAGTAAATCTACCACAGATGTGATAAAAATTAAAACCGCTTTTAAAGTAAGACTATCTATTTTAAATAACTAAAAAGCATATGCAACATGGCACCATAATCTCGCTAATAACTGATGAAACAATAGTTAACATTAAACTAAAGTGTTTTGTTAAGATTATACAAATAAAATCTTTGTTAATTTAGAGGAAACATGCAAAATCAACATTTTCTCTTCCTGTCTAAGGTATATAATAAAATTTAATTAGTTTTTTTTTAAATGGAGGTCCATTCACCATAGCACCATGTCATCTACCACATTAACACACAAAACCACTTGCAGTAGAAGATATGAGAGAATGTAAGGTCTGGATTTCCCTTAGACATCAGCTTGAATTTAGAACAAAGTTCTTAATATTCAAAGTATCTGCACAAGAATTAAGATCACATTGGGTGGAATCCTGGCCCACTGAAGTCAATGACAAAACTCCTATTGACCTTAATGAGGGCAAGCTTTCACCCATTGTATTTTTTAAGCTTGGATTCTCTTTGCATGTAATACGATAAAATACTGCTATTAGGAATACACATCGGTCATTCTATTATGTGGCATATAACTCCTATGTACAGATAAATGTACACCCCACAACTGGCTGGCAAATTTATAATAGCTATATGCATGTTAAATCAGTACTTACAGAATTTAACTTGACAGCGTGTGATACAATCTGGTATATTTAAACGAGGGCTTAAAAATATGAATGAAAACTAAAACAACAAGGAGTCCAGTGGCACCTTAAAGACTAACAGATTTATTTGGGCATAAGCTTTCGTGGGTAAAAAAACCTCACTTCTTTTACCCACGAAAGCTTATGCCCAAATAAATCTGTTAGTCTTTAAGGTGCCACTGGACGCCTTGTTGTTTTTGTGGATACAAACTAACACGGCTACCCCCTGATGAATGAAAACTAAGGCATTAGCATGATAATGTATTGTATGTCAAACTATTCCAATGAGTCAGTTGGAAATATTCTACACATCTTTTCGCAATTATAATATACTATTTTACCATGCTACCAAATACTCTAGCCAGTGCTTTTAAGACAGCAAATGAAAAAAATGTTTAGACTAGTGACAAACATCAAAAAACACATGAAGAACCCAACTGACCAACAGAATCTGCTCTCCATGTCTTTTTGAGAACTAGTTACAACCTGCATATTACACACTAGTCATAAATGTGGCAAACACAGAGTATAAGAAAATAGGTGGCGATGGTAAGGTTTATGGGAAATATAGCCTTAGGCTCTGATCCTGCAGACATTTACACATGTATTTAACTGTATTACCATGAGTAGTCCCATTTAAATCACTGGGTCTACTCACAGCAATAAGTGTTTGCAGAATTGAGGCCTTTATGTGGTCAGAGGAACTCTCTTCATACTGGAATGCTATCCCTTGTCTTCCCTAGCCTCACCTGTGTGAGCGCTAAGAGTAGGGTTACCAGATAGCAACTGTGAAAAAACGGGACGGGGGTAATAGGCGCCTATATAAGAAAAAGTCCGAAAAAACAGGTCTGTCCCTTTAAAAACAGGACATATGGTCTCCCTAGCTAAGAATAACAGGAAAGGCTTCCTCAGGAACAAGGCCAGTCTGTAGATGGGACTGAGCAAATTGACCTCTACAACTGCCATATATGAGATATTAGCTCAGATCTTTTGTTTGAAGTTTTGACTTTTTTAAAAAAAAAAACCTCACTCATTCTTGCTCAACAAAAAGTATGAAAATATTCAGAAAAGAACCAATGCATGTGTGTTACATAACATATCTATATAGAACATTAAATATACTAACACCTAACAATATATGTATATGGGTTAGTATAAAAATTTGGCAAAAACTAACTTTGCTATTCATGAGTAATCTTGGTGTGCCAAATTTATGCCAAGAAAACTTATTTACTACCACACACCAGCATGTTTTATGTCAGATACTGTAAAATGTTCATGTGTACGTGTTTTAATAAATAATTGCAGTAAGTATGTAGACATTATGGCCTAAGAAAATTTCCCTGTGGATAGAATATAGAATTTGGTTTATTACATTTGTTTCCCATATATTTTATACATGTTCCTATAACTGAATTACATTATGTCTGAAAGCACTGTATTTAAATGGGAACCTCAGCTTCTGAGACAAATTCTGCACCTATTTACACCCCTAATTCCAATAGTTTTGCACAGATGCAACCAAGAGAAAATTTGTCCTCAAGTAATTCAGAAAAAAACTGGATCAAATTTTACCTTCATGTAAATATGCAATTCCCATTGAAGTTAATGGTAGGTACAGTTTCTAAGGATAAAATTTGACAAATAAAAAGAGCTGAAAACCTATTTGGAATCTGTTTGTGTAGGGCTGCCATAGCTGCTCCTCTCCAATCCCCCACCACTTGCCAGGTCCTAATATACAAGGCATTCCAAAAGGAAAGGGGGCATAGCTGGAGCTTCTCTATGCCTCAATAATTACAGGCTGCTGGAATGGCCCTTCAGGTCAATGGATGTAATTTAGAGCAGCCATAAGGCTGCTCTGGGTTATGCTGCATGTCCAGCCAGGCCACAGCTGGCCCCAGGATCAGGCAAACACGAAGGTGGCTTGGAGCCGCCTTTGCCCCATTCCAACAGCATCAAGCATATCTTGGCTGTTCTGCTCCTTAGGATTTAGCCTCATGATTGTAAATGCTGCCATGAGTCATACAACCTACATCTGCTAGTAAAACTGATATGATTCTTTTTACATATACTCTTCAGGATTGCACTAAATTTCTTATCGTCCAAAAACCACATCAGTTATAAAAATGAATTTAATCCACACTATAAAAAACATCAAAACACCCAGGTCAACACACAAGTTTGCCATATAGAGCACTCTGAGGACTCCTAACTAGCATGATAGATAGAAATGTCTATAAAATGTGGACAGCTGGTAATAATATCACAGCATAGATGTCAAGGTCTCTGCTTATTGTGCATTAAACTCCCCCCATTTCAATTTAAAAATGCTTAAACAAACCAGCATAAACTGAGAGCAAACAGCATTTCAGCTATTTACCCTTGGGTAAGAAAAACAATTAAAAGTACTTATAAAAATAAGATTTTAATGTTTGTTCATATAAGAAATACAGAGTACCAGTATTTATTAAAAAGTCCTTTAATTTTAAGATTCTATTTTAGAATGGGTCTTTATAATCTGTCTTCATATGTCTCTATAAAATATTTCTTTATAAACTAAGTTATAGGCAGAAATGGCGGGCCTGATTTTCAGAGGCACTGAGAAAGCACAGCTCCTACTTCACAACTTCAGCTGAATGGCTCAGCACCTCTGAAAATCAGGCCCTGGCAAAATAGAAAAGACAAGTGTGCAAGATGACTGTGGTTATATGCCAAACTGTGGCCTAAGCTACACATGTACAGCTCCTGTTGTCTTTGGTGGCCTGATTTTCAGACTATAGTTGGTCTCATGGGTGCTCAGTATTTCTGGCAGTCAGGTCCCAGGTGTGACTATCCAAAGGCAGAATGAACAGGAGTACTTGTGGCACCTTAGAGACTAACAAATTTATTAGAGCATAAGCTTTCGTGGACTACAGCCCACTTCTTCGGATGCATATACTCTGAAACCTGTCAAAGGCAGAATGTTGCCCTAATTTTGTACCTGATTTGAGACTGAATGTCTAAACCGCTTTTTGTAAACATAATGGCTCTCCCAAAGATAAACACTGGGTCAAGGCAATTATAGCCTTCCTCTTGCCTTTCCAGGTGCAAGCCAACTACCATTTCAGCAGAAAAATGAACAACATTCACAACATTCTCAGGGTTTATCTCAAGCCCGGGATGACAGCTAACAAAATATAGTCAAAGTAACCATCAGCTGCTTCTATATTAGGCGCTTCAAAAAGCAGCATTTCAGTGCAAAAGCATCCATCCATTTAATCTAGGGTGTGTTTTTAACATAAAAGTAGTAGACCAGCTCCTGAACTGTATTAGAGAGGATTTGTGCTGCTCCCCCAATGCAAAACAGCCCTAAAGCTGGTTTAATTAGCCACAGGACAAGAGCCATCCAACACAGGGGTATCCTTGGATTCCAAAGCACTCCAATAGCAGCTCCTATGCCATCTGGCAGCTGGTGGAGGGGTGTAGCCAGAGAAAAGAGAGCATGGCCCTGCCCATTCTACCCCGATCCCTGAGAGTCATAGCCCCTTAGGACCACTGGCACGTGATGCAGGTTTGACTACTTTGTTCTAACCCGTGTCAGGAGGCTGGCCCAATGCAGCGCAGGCCTTGGACTGGGGCTTGCAAAAGGCACCTTTGCAACCTTCTCTTCAGCTCCCTTGAGCGCTCCTGGACTGCAGCTGAGGATCTGGTGCAGGGTGCCTGCAAAAATTACAACCTGTAGATGATCATTGGCTCCACTATTAGTAAATTTAATACTGTGGAACCAATAAGATGAGCTGTCAGCATACTTCTCTAGCTCATGTACATGTCTGTTAATGTGGCCTTCATCTTTTACATACGACATGCTTTGTAGCGTTCGGGGATTTTACACCAACCAAAAGCTCAATTGGCAGCCAATAATCTCAATCATTTCTATAGTGAAAATTAACAAGATGTGAATTTCTGCTTGTGACTGATGGCCCTATCAAACAAGACTTACAATTTTAGAAACATAGGAACTGCCATACTGGATTAGCCCAATGGGCCATTTATTCCGGTATCCTATCTCTGGCAGTAGCCTGTAGCAGATGCCTCAGAGGATGGTACAATAAATGCTGCAAGAGGCAGTTATGGAATAACCTGCCTATAGAGAAAGATTCTTCTGAATCCCCCATCAGTAAGAGGTTGACTTATATCCACAAGCATCAGTGTTTACAGCTCTTCCAAACTTTTGATTTTATTTATGTTTAATATTGTAACCCCAGATATAATGTTGTATGATCTGTATATTGTCTGAATACATTGTACTCAAGGTCTCTACCAGTTCTTTACAGCTAGGTATTGGGAAGTATGTATAGGAAATCAAATAAATTAATGACTCCATAGGTGAGTGTCAATAAAGGGATGACCAGGCAGTAGCCTAAATCAATTCTGCTAATTAAGGAATTGGAGAGAGGGGAAAGTCAGCCAAACCTGATTTCAAACTGATGATTGACTGGGGCCGTTCTGAGTGGGCCGTTAGAGCAAAAAAAAAAAAAAAAACCACCCTGACTTTCTGATTAAGTTGGGAGCTGTTTCCCGGAATAGCAGTGGACACATAAGTATACACAAGGCTGAGTATGTGAGCTGAACTAATTATGAAAAGACAATTTTAGAAAAGTAGCACAGAAAGCTTACATGATAAGCCAGTCTTTGAGCAGTGAGCCAACCCCACATACATAGTATCCTCAGCGCCAGTATGGGAAGCAGCTAATTGTTGAAATTTGATGGAACTTCTTTAACATATGATGCTCCATCCCAGCTGCTCCCAACGCCTAAAGTTTTGTTTGTTTTTAAACACTGCTACAGAACAGTGGGATGGAAAGGGCTGATATTGTGAAAAACATTGGCCTTTGAAGTCTTGGTTCAAACAAAAGGTATGCAGCCATCTGCTAAAATAAAGTGAACATTGTTTAAAACAGCAGGCCTGATTCTACACAGCCTTGCACTTGTGGAGTTATACACATCTTGCCAAGTCGGTGTAAAACTATTGCCCAAGCAGCACTATCCACTCACTTGCTCACACTGGAGTTAGCATGTAACTATTCTGCACAAGTGTAAGTGACGACATAAGGAACAAGGAAGTGGAGAATCAGGCCCGATACATTTTCCTATACAAGGTCATTGAGGCCCCTGGCCTTTTTTCTCTCTTATTTTTGTTTTTAATTGGATGGCCCACTCCTATCTCACCCATCTACAGACACCCCAAAACCAACTTCCTCTCAGAGAGGGGGGAAAACATTTTGCTTAGACCAGTTTTCTGCCCATCTGTTAAAGAACATGCTGGAATCCTGTCAATTCCAAATCATGCAATTAGCTTGAAGCTAGGAAAGTCTCCTCTCAGTGAAGCTGTCCCAGTTACCACATGAATATATACAAAAAATTCACATACAGCTCAAAGATCAAATCCTTTCTAATGGTGTAGTTTTAGAAGGGAGATATAACCAGCAGCCACAACATGGCATGTGATTTGAATATCATCTGACCAGAAACATGTGATGCGAGATAATATTCAGAAGGACTCAACACTTTCAGACATCTCTAGCTTGGAAAACAAACACAAACCTCCCTACCCCTGCAATGCTATAAAAATGCTTCAGGGTGTGTTGGGATGTTCTCCTATCTTTTCCCATGCTCAGGATGAAGGCTAAATAATCCTCAGATTCCTCATACCAGCGTGAGAGGTTCAATATAGTTTTAAAAAATATTTTATGACATCTTAAAATATCCCCTTTTATCTTTTCTTCTCCCCTTATAGCATTTGTAGCTTATGAGCTGATTTTAAAAAACCCTTGGGTGCCACTTTTGGAGTCAAGAGGATGCATATGGTGTGCACATTTCCCACTGAGTGATGACTTCCATGAGAAGTAATATGTGTGGGTGGCAAGTATTACATTTGAATGCAAAATTCAAATAAGGGCATGAATTTGCATGAAAAAGAAACAAATTTGATGGGAGAAATTTAGTCACTGCCTTCAGAAGAAGAGCTTGGTATTGTCCCAAGGCTGCACAAAATGGCAACATGGCAAATCTTTCTCCAACAAAATCTGCATGGAACTTTGTCATAGGACTTTTTGTCATGATCCCATGTATTGTTCCATGGCAAACATGGAACTGGTTGTATTTTGCCACGTGAACTAAGAACAGACTTAGCTCAGTTCTAATTAATTCAAAATTAGGGCTCATGCACATCTTTCTCCATCAGCAGAAACACCTTTAGATACAGGTGGTGTAAGTACCTACCCAGATTAAGTTTTATGAGGCCTCTGCTTGCACATTTGGTTCCTTCCCTTTAACTGTTTACCATCACCCATGCCAGAAGCCAAACATTCTATTGTTAAATTACCTCACTTATTTCAGTTCCCATTTTTAAATATGATATACCCCTTTTAAAATGGAATGAAAGTTAAATTGAACAAAAGCATTTTCTTTTCAGCACATAATTGGCATAGTGATGCTATGGCTTTAATTATCTATAGCAGTGGTGTTGAGTTACATTTTCTGGAAGGCCAGATAAGGCAGTGTGCAAATCTTGGGAAGCCAAAGGGCTCTTCAAGTGTTTGCTCTCGCATGAGCCTCTGAGACCGAAAACACCCTATATTCACACCCTACATATTATTGTAATAATCTTTGTGCACAATATGCCTTGTGAAGTATAACTTAAAAATGAGTAACATGCTGATCATTAATATTCTTGTGTAATGTATGTACAAAATGTATATTAAGAATTATGAACATAAACTGAAATTAGGACTACAATGTGTTTAACCAGTCAAGTCGGGGAGGGGCTAAACCTGTTTCTCAAAGACAAAGGACAAACTGATGGGTCTAGCCAGGTGTCATCAAAGTTGATTGGCAATCACCTGTCAGGTGGCCATTCTTTAACAAAGAAGCAGGGGCAGGAACAAATCAATTTTCATTTTAGCAAACAACATCATGAAACCTCTTTCACCACGAGATTCCATGGCTCTGTCCTCACAGTAGGAATGAACTTTATCAAGGGGTAACCCTGAGGAAAATGCATTTCAAAGGGTGACTGGACTATAAAAAGACTATAAAACACCCCCCAAGCCAGCTCTCTCTCATCTAAGAAGACAAAAAAACCAGCCCTTTGACTTTGTGGGGAGCTCTTAACCTGAGAATTTGGTCAGCCCTGTTGCTGAGACCATGTGGTAAGGACTTTATCTTGTTAAGTTTTCGCTATCAGAAAGCATGTTATCTTTATTTCTCTTGTAACCATTTCTGACTTTAATACTGATATTTCCATTCACTTAAAACCTCTCTCTTTGTTGTTAAATAAACTTGTTTTATTTTTTTATCTGAACCAATCCAGTGCTGGGTTTAAACTAAATTGTTTTGTAGCTCCAGTTAAAGTAGCAAACTGTTGAATATTGACCCTTTACAGGGCAATGGACCTTTAATATCTGAACTGTCCAGAAGAGGGCTGGACAATGCACAACACATGTTCTGGGAAAATTTGGGACTGGGGTGTGTGTATTGAGGGTGACCCTGCAAGTAGTTAACAAGGTAACTGGAAGCCAGAGTTTGACTGTAGTGTTGCTGACGGGCTGCTGGGGTCAGAGTTGCTGGACAAGGACTGCAATTATACACAGACACTCAGAGTGTGACCTGCATGCTGTTAGACTGTTTGTGAGAAGCCCTAGTTGAAACTACAACAGCAAAGCATTATGAGGCACCCAAGGTTGCGGGGCAGGTGATAACACAGCCCATCACTGGGATGGATTGCACCCCAGAATGTGACAGCCTGCCACGGGATAGAGGTCGCTAGCTTTCAAGAGTGGTGTGCCAATTTGTATTTATTAATCTCAAATGACAAGGTTAAGCATGCTGATAGAAAATAGTCCAATGAAATTGTGCAAACACATAATTATACAAATACACTGTAATGCTGTTAAAACACCATGCTATCAAAACTACAAAAACTACACTATGAACTTAAAATTTGAAGTGACACACACAAGAAATGAATGGACATCTACTTTTCCTTTCTTATAGCCTGATATTTTGACATTCACTTGCACTGCCCAGCCTCCTCCATCAGATCTGCCTCTAGCCCCTCCCCATCTGCCCAGTCCCCCAGTTCTACCCGCTAATCCTCCCATCTACCCCACCCACTCAGCTCCCAGCCCACCATCAGCTGTGGTGGGCTCATCTCTGCTCCTTCTGGGGTTCTTCATCCCTCGCCTCCTTCCAAGGCTGGGTGTTACAGGGAGGGAAGGGGGAGGAGCCATCCCTGCTCACAGGAGGGGTGGGAGGAAAGAGGTAGTGAAGCCACCCTGAGATATAAGCCGCCCTGCAAGACTAGACTAGGCTCCTGAAGCCAAAGGGAGAGAGAGCCCTGCTGCTTCCTGAGCAGTTCTGATTGGCTGTTGCTTCCCATGAGGCATGAACAAACGGCTGATGGCCCTCCTGGCTGGCTCTGGCCAAGTAGCTGAAGAATAATACTGTACATTATGTCTGTTTTAGGGGGGGCTCAAAACCAAGACCCTAGGCTGTAGCTTCTAAAGCCTCTGCATTAATCCAGCCCTAGGACTCCTGATGATTCTGGGATGCCATGTTAGATAGCAGGCTCTTGAAGCTGGCCAGCCATCATTCATTTGTGCATTATATTACCATGCTGGGGTGCACAGAGCAGGCACTTGCCCCAGCTTGTTTTTATTTTATTTTGGGTTTTTTTGGCCTAGGCCATGGGTACCCCTGATCATCAGCACTAGAGAAGCAGTTACATTATTTTGTAATATAGTGAGGACCATCAGTGTTCTCAACAGTGCACAGTACACTGATGAAACCTCTCCCCTTCTCTAAGGAGTTTAGGGCCCAACCATGGAGAAAAATGTACTGGGTTGGGGCGATCATGTTAGAACATGGTAATTTCCCAAATATATTATAACATGGTTTGCTCCTGTCTGTGTACACCATGTTACAGAATAGTGTTACAGCCCTGTTCTTTAAAGTAAACGTTGACAGGCCGTTCACTGGACTGACAGCACAGTAAACAGTATGAAAGGTGACCACCAGAGAGTGGGAGGTCCAGTCTCAAACTGGAACAGATCTTTTTATAAAATGTTAATAACTTAATAATGAAAACTTCCAGGAAAGAAGTGTGTTTTAAGAAAGGATTTGAACACAGAGAAATGTTGCACAGGGGGTGACATGATCGCATGCCCAAAAACATAAGTGAGAGAAGGATACAAAGTTAAGTAGTCTTGGGAGGCAAGAAAAGAGTAAGAAGTTGTGTAGAAAAAATGATACATGCAGAGTGGAAACCACACACTGTACTATCCAGGGATCAAATCCCACTAGTATCTCATGCAATTAAGAAAATCGTTTTTCCCCATCAGATCTAAGACATATAACATAGGAGAAAAATGGTTTTTCACTTGGCCTATCATCAAAGTATTTTCGGAAGTCAAGGACATCCATACATCCCCACACTAAACTGAGACTTTTGTGTAGAGGGAAAAATTACATTTTCTCCTAATTGGCTATTTCTACAGATTAAAATTAGAGTAGGTGGGAGGAGGTTTATATAGATGCCAGATCTTCCCATTCCATCTTAAATTGGAATTGAGCCAGGACACTACCCTTATGAAAAATACCATGGGATCCTTTAGTGGTCTCATCCAAAAGATGGCACCTCATGAAGGTCAGCTCCGTGCTGAAGTATTCATTGAGTATTGACTCAGAGAAGTCACCTACCTACTGGATCACACCTGAACATTCTCTGGTAGTCTTCCAAGCAAGTACTGAATAGACCCAACCCCACTTAGCTTATAAGAGCTGATAGATTCTGACTCAGTGGGGGATGGTTGCAGACTTGAAAGACACACTGCTTAAAAGGCTGTCTCATGTTTCAGTTGACCATGTGTTTTCTCTTAGTAGCCTGAGAGTTCAAATACTCTGTATAACAAAAGTCAGATTGAAAAGGTATTGTGCATAAAATAATTCTTATCCAGGTTGGCACAAACTTTTTTCCTTTTTCAAAACAATATAAAAATTGATTGTGTGGTATTAATTCTAATTTGTACCTATAATGGAGCTACTTTGTATTAAAATGTTGGCACTATTGTGTCCTGTTAAATGCAATAAAGCTTGTAAAACATGCAGTCTTGGTTTAAAAAATATGATCTGCAACAGCACTTGCCTTATAATGAATGATACCATTAAACTTTAGAAATAAGTTTTTTGAATCATCATGCAAAATTTGAAAATATAAGATATTAAAAAGGAAACATCATTGAAAAGGTGGCTCCCACTTAAAATTAAATCCCAGCAAATCAGCAATTTGTACAATACATTCTAACTATAACACATTGCTATAGTAAACTGATGTGAAATGAAAGTCAACATGACCCTGAGTGAACATTAATAATTTCCCAATGCCAAATGTTCAAAAATCATGAGTTGGGCCCCCAAAAATCACGAGATAGGGCTTAAAATAATAAGATAAACATGGGAGGTTCTTTTTATTTGCCTCTCTTAAAGGATTTCCAGTTCATGTGTTGAAGCATTTCTCCATAGTCATGAGGGCTAGAAACTTACTTTCACTTTAAATGAAAGCTGAGCTTCTCAGCCAGTAATCTGACTCCAGGAGCTGGTGATCTAAGAACAACAAATCTCAGGAGGCTCACTATAAAACACTGAAACTAGCATATTGGAGCATATTAATCTGTGTTGTAACTATTGATTTAAGCGGAGGGACAAAGTGAGTAAGATAATATATGTTATTTGACCAACTTCTGTTGATGAAAAGGAGAAGCTTTCGAGCTTGGGTCTTCAACACAGCAACAACAAAACTGCAAACAACAAAGGCAATTTCAATGGAGTTAATTAATGGACCAAAGGCATCTGTAGTGTATCTGTCAACTTCTTTTTTAATTTACTATTGTAGTAGTGTTAAGAGCTGCTCAGACAGAAAGTCATTAGCAGTGCAACAACAACATTATTGAATCAACATATTTATGAACAATACTTATATACCAGTTGATGACAATCTTTCCATATACTAACTTTTTACATATACATATATATAGAAATACTTCTTTTAATACAGAATTCTAGATGTAACTATTTATGCCAGGTCTGAATTTAGCCCACAAACTTGTTTTCCAATCCTTATGCTATTTATATTTAACTGTCTTCTGAGAAAGAACACGTTATTTCTATGCCTGATCTTTACATATACCTCATTCCTGCTGAAGTCAATGCTATTATATCTGCTTAAGAACTGTAGGATCAGGCTCATAACAACAACAGACAACTAAAAAATAGCACCAATACCAAACTCAAGAGAAAGGTCCATCTCTTAGTAAACAAATGTGTGACCCATCCCATCAGAGCCATCCAAATCACATAGCTCCATTGACTTTGCTACACCAATTTCAAGTCACTGAGTATATGACCCACAAGGCTCAATATAAATACTATCAGTAGAGACACATCGTGTATTTGAGCCAGCAGCAGTCAGAAAAAAAAATCATCTCTTGCCATAATGTCTTCACTGCAGAGTTGACTTAGTTTCTTTCTTGGGTGTTACTGCTAAACCTCCACCCATCCTCACACAAAACCCTCTCACCCAAGTTTCATGATGCTTCACGCCCAGGCTAGCTGACCCAGATGGGGTAGAGGCTAGAGCTCAGATGCCACTTTCACTTGAGCTGGTAACCTGCCCACTTTGTAGTGAGGATATAGGGTAAACCAGTTCAGTGCTGGTAGACCTCTAGTGGCTAAATGTTCTCCCATAATCATGGGGGAGGGGGACATAAAGCAGCAGCTTACTGCAGTATACAGAACTATGGGATATGCCCTTAGAAGTCCTACCAAGACACAGTTAACATTGCAGTGAGGACATACCTTTAGAATAGTATACTCCTTGGGGGTGCCTGATACAAGAGACAAAGTGTGGACTATTCCTGACTGCATTTTTCTCTCTCCTACAGTAAATTTCTTTTCATGTAAGTAATAAAAGTGGCCATGAGACTGATTTTCCTTTATTAAAGTAGAAAGGTCTTTCTACAATATGTAAGATGAACTTGGTATCTAAGTATAACGTTATGTATACCTTCCAAACCACAAGGAATAGGCTTTAGATGTCACCAGATTAGCAATAGTGAAGCTTTTCTCCCTTTTAGGAAATCTGCAGGACTCATGTTTTAATTCTGATTTCTAAATTACTTTAGAAAATTATGTATTCAGAGCTGCTATAATTAAACAAACATAGGTATTTTTGTAATACCTTAAATTAAGTAAAATTAATACCTTAAATCTCATAACTAACCACTGTATGTTTCATTGCTAACTATATAAACATTACATTGATTAGAGTGGCCTTGTGTCTATTGGTGTAGAGCCAGGGTACTGGGAATCAGGACTCATTCTAATCTTGTTTCTGTCACTGATTCATTGTATGCGGATGGGCAAGACATTTAGGGTGAATCCTGGACCCACTGAAGTCTGACTGATTTCAATATGGCCAGGTAATTTTTCTGCACATTTTATCCATCTATAAAATATGCATGATGATAATGATCTACCTACTAGTTGCTTTGTGAAGCCTATTTAACGTTTGCAAAGCAGGTTGAGCTCCTCAGATGAATATCATTATACAACTGCAAAATATAATCAAGATCTACAGTAGTTGTATAATCTAAATCTCACAACTTTTCATAACATGGGCAAAACTCTTCTGTTAGCAGCATTTCTACCATCCACCACTCTTATACCCCGATCCTGCAAACATTTACATATGTGCTTAACTTAACAAATAAGAATAGTCTCATTAAACTCACGAGGCTACTTATATGGTTAAGTGTGTGTAGGATTGGGGCCTAAATTATTACTGTTTGAAAATCTATAGAGAAGATGCCAGCAACATCCCTCAGGCTCCTTTAATACTTTTTTATTAGCATCTGCAGAACTCAGAGCAAAATATTTTATATTAGAAGATTGTTCTGCTAAACAAGACAGTAGATATCTAAGGCATTAAATAGACCAAATCTGAAATAGTTGTACCAGAGCACTCAAGACATAACCAAATGGTACAAGGGAAACCTCTAAAAGACATAAAACCAATTCAACCCGTATTCCATTATTTTGCTCATTCACAAGTGTCTCCAGTAGGACACTGTGACATCCCTACACTTCAGCGAAAAGCCAAAGGGGTTAGCTAATACATGCAGTCAGTGGTCTATTAGCAGCTTTGATTCCCAAGTCCTGCTGCAACTGAAGAGGGTATCAAGGCAACAATAATGATAAAGTAAAATCATAAGTAGTCACTGAAAATGACATATTGCTTTCTTCTTGCAAATCTATCCAATGTTATGTTTAGCATTGGGACAGTTTAGAATTCTCATAAGACCAAAAAAACCACACACAAACAACATTTGAACAGTGGTTATATTGCACTTGAGTAACCCAATAATCATGCTTCAAGGGAGAAAAATGATTTCCTGTCAGAACTGCAGACTGAAACTGCCAAGACAGTCTCTCCAAAACTGCAAGCGTATTGCCATTCACACATTAGCGTTGTGATGAAGAGAGAATCTCAACTCACTGAGCCAGCACATAAGCCATGGCCAGGACATCACTAAAAGAGGGCGGGAAAGCAAACGGGACTAGAAGGGGAGGTGGATTGAATTCTGGTAAGCACTTCGGTTTCAAAAACTGAATTTATAGAAGTCTGTGGTGTAAATGGAAATATAACTACACTGTGGTTTACACTTTAACATTTCTTGTAGAACACTGGCAGTGTTTCATATTATTCATCAGGCCATTTATTAACAATTTACCAGATATCGCTCGCGAACGTCACCAGTTCTGATGCTGTACGTTAGTGGAAATATCATGTGTAATGGTATGTCTGCATTAGGAGGTCATCTGTCTACTAATGGGCATGTGTTTGGGGGCAAAAGATCAGGCAGCAAGTGCATGAATCTCCCGTGGCTAACTGCACCTCCCCACCCCCCGATTACAGTCTGTTAACTTTATTAAAGTCTGCTCCCTTTTAAAGATCACCACCTTTTAAAATTAATAAAATGATAGGTAAGTTTGCTTGACAGGTGAAATTTTTCCAAGCTCATTGAAATGCATTTCCCTATCTGTAGCAGGGACCATGCTCCCAGACATGGGGGAGTTACACGTCTTTTCCTTTTTAGACCACCACCAATAGGAGGAGACAAAAAATAAAACCCACACAATTGCATTTCCTGCTTGTGCTGACTTTAACCTTCCTGGCCTATTCTCATCCTCTTTTGTTACAGTTCCACTTGCTGAGCCTGAGGCAAGATCACTACCCAGAAATGGGTGACTGGTTGTCACAACATTATCTCATGCATAGCTGAGATTCCCAAAATGGAGTAATGGCAATAAATGTGTCCATTCTTTTCACATTTGAGGCCGTAGCAGGATACAGCATCATCATTAATATCTTATCCAATGTATTATTTCAACCTCCCAGTGAGAAATGGGCTGTAAATACACTTATCTATCTCTACAAGCAACATATACTATGTAGTGAAAACCAAATCTAAAGTAGATTGAATTTTTTCATATGGTCCTAGAAGCCCAAAATTTATCAAGAAATGAGACCCACAGTAGGAGCTGAAGCTAATTGTGAATTCTGACACAACTTCCCTAATAATGATTAATGACCAAGGGGGGAAAAATGTGGCTACATGAGTAAATGCCAATGTAAACTGACACTAAGACATAAAGCTATTTTAAATATTTTCCTTTCTAATTAAATATTTCATTCTACTGTATAAAATTCAATATAAAAATGGACTGGATCTATTATCTCTCATGAAAACAGCAGGCAGCAAGTTAGTTAAAAGAAATTAATTTGAATGCCACAAGTAAAGAAACAGCAGTTTCTTCCCTTTCTAAGCCAGACATAGAAATAAAGGGCTTCACTCTCTTCTCACACAAGTGTAACTTGGGACTAACACACTGAAGCCAAGGGAGATACACTGGGTGTAAACAAGAGGCAGAATTATAGCTCCCAGTTTTGCACCTGGAATTCACTGTGGGTGAAAGTAACGCTGGGCCAACACCTGACCAATGCACCACATAAGTCTGATTAATGAGCACTGCACGAGTGCTCTAGAAAAGAGAAATCTGTATAGATGAAGATAGTTAATAAGTAGGGCTACGATTATGTCACGGAGGTCACAGAAGACATTTTCTGCCCCGGGACTGGAGCTCCCAGCCAATGCCACCCCCAGATACCCCGCAGCTGTCCAGTTGCAGCAGGGGGACTCCCCACAACTGTCCTGCTGCGGCGGACGGACTCCCCACAGCGGCCCAGCTATGGCCAGCGGCTGGGGGACCCTGCAGCTCCCAGCTGCCTTAGGGTCAAGGAGACCCCGCAACAGCTCAGCCCCAAGGGCAGGGGGACTCCAGAGCACCTACGCATCTCAGTGGTGGGGGACCCAGGAGCCCCAGCAACAGTGGATGCTGAATCCGCCTACCCATTTTCTCAGGGATATTTTTAGTAAAAGTCAGGGACAGGTCATGGGCTTCCGTGAATTTTTGTTTATTTCCTTTGACCTGTCCCTGACCTGTCCCTGACTTTTACTAAAAATATCCATGACAAAAATTAGCCTTATTAATAAGTAATGTGCCAGTAGATGGCACAGAAAATATTCAGCATTGTTCATAGGTTTTCTAGAACCAGTTAAAGTGGTTCTTGTGCACTCCACATGGCTTCCAGCATGCAGCTCTTTATATCATTGGTACATAGCCCTGGCCTGTAGCCCAGAGATGCATTGCACAATCCAGGTGCAAAAAATTGGGTTAATTGTTAACACTTAGCTGTCTAGCTATCTACTTCCCAGGTGAAAATGAGAGAGTTAGTTTCCAAATGTTCATTTCTACCCAGAGCCAACTGCGGGTGCAAAATTAGAGGCTGGTTTTATCAGTGAGGTCTCATGCTGTTTATTACTCCTCAAAGTGGGACAATGATTGATATTCAAATTATATTCCCAGTTCATGAACTGTGGGAAGCTATTGGATGGTGAACATATGACAACACTGCAGGAAAGGGAGCCCCCAAATCAGTGATGGCAAGTCAACTATTCCTTTGGCAGGGGAGGGTGGGAACTCCAATCTCTGCCCAACCCAACAGGGACCTCATTCTGGTTCCCCTTTATCCCTCCCTCCTTCCCCAGGGACTGAGAGTATCCCTCAGTCAGGGCATCTGCCCCCATCTTACCACACAGCGCATGAGCTGGTGCTGCCAGTAGAGTTCTCGGTTAACTCCCCTGCACACTGATATACAGGAGCAGATTCCCCGTGCATGACAACTCCACTTGGCTCAAACACCCCTCCGTTTTGACCGAGAGGCAGCCAGGCCAAATTTCAGTGGTGTAGCGACCCCATGCACCAGGTTGCAATGCTACTCATTGAAATTTGGCCCAGCCAACCCTCCATATATATGGAGAGGTGGCTGGGTCACATTTCAGAGGTGTTGTGACAATGCAGCTGTAGTAGCCAGGGCCGGCTCCAGAGTTTTTGCTGCCCCAAGCAGCAAAAATAAAATAGGTGCAATCGCGATCTGCGGCAGCTCTACCACCGCCGCCTAATTCTTCAGCAGCAATTTGGTGGCAGGTCCTTAGCTCTGAGACGGAGTGAGGGACCCGCCGCCGAATTGCCGCCGAAGAGCCGGACGTGCCACCCCTCTCCATTGGCTGCTCCAAGCACCCGCTTGATGAGCTGGTGCCTGGAGCCAGCCCTGGTAGTAGCTACACTGATTTAGTACAGGACCACTTTGAGCAAGTGCAAAAACTTTTTGGGGGCGGGGGCATTATTGGCATCACTGCTCCAAATATGTCCATGATTGGTAACTTTTATTGTGCATTATATCCAGATACCTCTTTGCAGTGGAGTGGTCACAGATAGTTGTTGTCTGATGGAAATCTTTGCAGAAGTAGACATTTTAATACATATTGTGCAATTGTTTGGGAGAAGTAAATTTGACTCCCCCACAGTGCAGGTATTCAGTGATGGCCAGACTAAGAAAGTGCTGTGGACCCATAATTTCTGTTGACACCAGTGGAAGTTGAAGTGGGTTAGCCCTAAGCAGAATATATCCAGCAGAATTAAGGCCTACATGGGAATTCTTTAAACAAAGAAATATTCACCAAACTTGATGCAGAACAGTTAGGTTGGGTCTGGCCCATTAGAGTAATCAGGCATCTCTCCTGAAAACTTTTCTAGCTACCTAGAGCATGTATAAAAGGCTCCCCTTAGTACCATGTTGTCAGATAATACAAATAGCGTGCTTTCCTCAAGGAACTGATGAAGACTATGCCAAAACTATTATAACAAATAGTCTTCAAGATGTTTAAAATTGCAGAGTATGTCCTCATAACAGCCCATGTAAAACAAAAGGAACGAGTAAAACAAATAAGCTATTTTACCAAAGCCCTCTTACTACTGGACACAAATATAGTGTATAAAGTGATAAACACCATCAACACACTTTAGCCAGAACCCAGAGCAATGTTATAACTTCTCAGAAATCCTTCCTCCTCCACATACCTTCCACCAAGGGATTTGATGTTGAGTCATTCTCCCATCAGGCCCTGAGACTAGTTGAGGCCCACATCTGTAGTATCTTCTTGCTGGAAAGGTAATTCTGTCAAGTCCTGACTTCTATAATGACCACACAGCACTTTTAAGCGTGGGGAGGGGGGGGGGGAAGGGGGAAGGGGTATTTGGCTGGCTGGCCAAATGAGGGGAATAGTGCTTTATGGCTTGGGTGGGGAATGAAAACTGCTGCAAAAGGGTCGGCATGGTCACTGACTCATCCCCTGGGAATGCAGGCTTTAAAAGGGGCAGCTCTGCACCTGAAGCCTCCCTTTTACATGGAGCAGGCTGAGGCTCCCTTACCACCATATTGGTTTGGGTCCAGTTGGGGTTTTTTCACCTGCCTCACAGTGGGTTTCAGAAAGGGCTCTGTTCATGCATGGCATAATGGGCAGTAGGCCATATGTTGCAACTCATTATGTAAGTGTACGGAGGATGTCCACTACAGGTACTCCATAGGACAGGTATACAGTGACTAGATAAATGGTTTAGAAAAGGACTTAAAAAGAGGTGTTCGTTAAAGGAAGGAACGGGGGGCAGTTGGAGATTCCTATGATTGGTATGGCAGGGAGCCAACTCCCCATTCTTATAGTCCACCTTAACCCTCCTACGAAGGGGTTGATGGTAAAGTCCTGGCAATGGATTTGCTGGAGGGACCTGGATGGAAAAAGAGGGAGAGCTGATAAAAGCCCCCTGGGTAATTATGGAATAAACATGGGGTTACCTGCACTGTATACTTTTATCTGCCAAGTAGTCCTGGACATCTAATAATAAAGTTGTAGCCTGATTAAACCCATATCAAATGTCTCCTGTCCCTCTTTCGCTATAGCCAGACAAACCTTCACAACAGGGAATCTAGGGATAGGGGTAGAGAGAGGGCTCCCATCACAGAGATGAAAATTTAAAAAACTAAATAAAAGTGATCATTCTGAAGCTTTTCACAAGGAAATCTCACCTTACTGTAGGGCAACAAAAAAACAATAGTTCTCCCTCCACTCTGGTTACCGGCAGGGATGGGGTGGGGAGACACTTATAATATTTCAAAACATTTGCAGAGTTTGAGAAAAACGGTTTCTGTTTAACTGTAGCTGGTTTAGAACTGCCTTAGGCCTGGAGAAACACATTTTTGGACTGCTCTTAAAGAACAGCTTGAGCTTTGAAGTTTGGGTGTGTTTTTTCTTTCTCTCCCCCCCCCCAAGATTAAATGTTAAATTAATAAACATCAATAATGACAAATCTGCATGAGGTCTGCACACATTTTCAACAACTCATTAGCTAAAAACTTATTAGCATTGACAAAATGTATAATTTTGTTTCTTATTCTAACATTGTGCTAGATTCTGCATTTCAAATCCTGTGAATTATTTTGCATGATGTTTTTGTGGTAATGAAGCGTGCTTGAGTAACATTGCATACTTTCAGCTGTCCCCTGAAACTTCATGAAAATAAGATTGATGTGTGATAAGGTTATTGCAGGGTTATCTAATGAATCTTTACAAATGTCAGCCTCATATATTAGTATCAGAACAATATATTCACCTTTACTTTCCTCATTACATATTTGGAAGCAATAATATGTCTTGTTCTGCTCATAGATGATTGATTAAGCATTTTTCAGTAAAAATGTAACTCAACAGTGAATGATCATTAGCTGTTGATAAAAAAATTATAGTGCCTTGGAGCATCCTCTGAATTTTTGCCCATTCTTTCCAACTGAGGAGTTTTAACATTTTAGTAATCCACAGTTGCTATCGGTGGGTTGGACCCAATTCACCTTTCATTAGCTGTCTGAAATGAAATTACTATTGGTTTACACCTGATTAAAGTGAAAAAAATAGGCCCACTGTTCCAGCAGCTACAAAAGTTTAACATGATCCATCCTAATTGTACCGGAACATTCCTACAGTAAAATGGTATCTGAAGTAGGATTTTTGATTACTTTATCCTTGTATAATCCTATTTTGGAATCACTCACTCAAATTTGGCCCAGCTGTTCCCTCCATGAAGGGGGCTATGTCAAACCAGAGCACTGCTGTGACCCCAAGGGCTGTTACAATGCTTAGAGTGAGGAGCTGAACCCAGCTAGCCCCTTCGGACTGGAGCCACTGTTATGGGATCAGTGCAGGGCGGGCTCGGTCTGCAACTTCTCCACTCTCTCCCCCTGCACAGCCCCCAACCTGGGGCGGGGGTAGGACCCATTCCAATTTAGCCACTGCAAATGTTGGGAGGTAGAAACTAGTAGCATCAATGTGCCAAATCCTGAAGACCTCATTCAGTTCCTACAGAAGCAAAACTTCTATTGAAATCCATTCACGTTTTTCTGCCTACATAAGGAGTAAGTAGGAAATGAGGGCCACATTCTGCTCTCACTTTATCATTGGCTTCAGTGGAGTTACTTTGGATTTACCCTGATGTAACAGAGAATTCAATCTTGGCTCTAGACTGCATGATTTGACCCAGGAGTAGAATAATTTGCATAAGAGGAGAGGGGCATGCAAAGGTGACACTGCTGGATCAAAACATGAGTCTACCAAAGCACGGATCATGCTCTCTAACTCCCAAGCCACACTGTGCCATTCCAAAGCTCCTGTCTCACAAGGAGCCCCCAAAAATGGCCTGGTTACAGGATCCAAAGAAAGAGTGAAAAAACTTTCACTTGACACTCCTCATGCCATACACAGCGTTACTGGCAGCTACCCAGGCCAGAATTTTGCTTGGAGTTTTTGTTGTAGACGGTCATTGAGATGTCCTCTTACATGTACCAGAGAGCTCAGGGCAAAGACTAAGATACCTTTTGTGATGCAAATAAAAATTAATTTATGATGTATATAAACAATAAAGAAAGAATTAACTTCACCTCATTTTTAGGTGTCAACATAGTATCATGAAGACTGAGGTTTGTAGGAATTCATAAGTAACCATCTTTCTGCAAAATGCATATAACCATCCAGGAACCACTCAAAGCCTATCATCATTAGCATTTGTCTAGTCTTATGTATATAAATCAGACAGCTCTGCAGATTATTAGGAATATATTGTTTTTGACAGAAGTAACCAGTTGTCTGTTGAGAGCAACAAGGACACTAATTCTTAAGAAAAGTATATTTGTCTGCCACATCTTGCATTGTTTATCTTCTTTATAGTGGCTTTTATCAGGCCTGTTTTTTGGTTATGGTTATACTTCCAGTTCATTAACTTCTCAGACTTGATTTACTTTCAGACTCTTTACCCATCAATGTACGATGTAAGAATATGAAAAGTAGTAATGGGGGAATTATTCTTTCCCTCTAAAAAGCAGAGCTGCAGAACTATACGTCTTCTCTGTTTTCCATGAATTTATAGGCAATTTTGACTGAGACAGTTGCTTGCTTGGCATACTAAGTCACTATATTTGCATAACATAATTTGGACTCTACTTACCCACTGTCTTTATTCACCAGTTCTTATCTTCTCAAATCAGGGTCATCTCTCACTTGCTCAGTTTTATAGCCTGTAGCTTGGACAGTAAATTACAGTACTACTGAACTCTCCCTCCTTACTCCCAAGTAGTGGTCAATTCAAATTTGCTCAAGCATTACTCTTTACTTTTGCAAGCCTGCCAATTTACAAAGTAAAGAGACATTGGAGGATTCCTAAAAAATGTTTGCTTACCAAGCAGGATCTCTGCTTAGATCAGTAGTTATTGAAAGCAAACCCCACCTTACTTGGGAAAAGAAACTGTGAGAACATGCCATTCTCTTTAGGAATAAGAAAGGAAAAACTTACACGGAGGTAGTGCTTACCAGCTGGAAGAGAAGGACACACAGGAAGTGGCAACCAGTAGCAAAATAGTCACTTTTGAGGAGCAACTGCTTAGCTCTGCCAACTTTAAAGGGATAATCCACAAGAGTGTGTGTGGGGGGAAAGGTTCTAGAGGAGGGCAACCCTGCACAGAGGAGAACCATTAGGGACCAGGGAGACAAGAAGACAGGCTACTTTTGCACTGTGCATACCACAACTATATCACAGGAACAGTCGCCAGTCATCCACACTATTCTTCTCTCATGAAAAGACTGTGAAAAATTATTCTAAATAAAAGAAGCCCTTTTGGAATGGGATGCATCTTGTCTGAAACTGTTGAGCTGTGCTATAAACTTTACGCTTCAGTTTGTATATTTTAAAGTCCTTGAAAGTGGATCTGGAATAAATCAGCAATGGGTCAAACTGGTTCAGAAAATGTTTGAGTAACTCTGTCTACAGGTGCCTTCAGGGGTTCTTGATCAGCTGAATATTTTGACTACTGCCGTTCAATCACTACTCAAGAAAGCAGAACTGCTGGGAAAGGCAACACATCATAAAGCAACATTGATTGTAAATGATCCAGTACTTGTTACCTCAGGTCCCAAGTTTTGGCAACAGCATTACCAGAAGCAACTTCACAACATCACACCACCCAACTTAGTCAAGCCCTAGCCAACATCACTCAAAAACAAAGTTAAGAGTTTTTAGAATGGACACATTGCCTAGATAACCTAACCTAATTTTTTCTCAATGATAAAAAAGAATCTGAACTTGCATATGAGAAATAACTATTTTAAAAGTGAGAAGCAGCATATAATCTTGCCAAACTTCCCCCTGTGATAAGCAGGATCAGACATAACTAAGTGGGTGGTTTATGGTGAGGGAGAAATGTCACTATGAAAATACAACCAGTCTGTATTACTGCTTCTCAGCTGCAGCCAAAGACTTTTTATAATTTAGTTACCTGTGGTTTACTTACACACACACACACACACACACACACTTACTTTAGAGCAATATGGAAAGCCTCCTGTTCCCAACACAGTTAGAATCATGCAGTGCCACTGAAGTCAATAGCATGGGTCTCACTGAGCACAAAGTTTGGCCCAACAGCTACACAAACTGTCAGAGTACTATAAACAAATGCACACAACCCTCATGTAACAGAAACGTGGATAAAGTGAAATAAATTAGAATTACAGGTTGTAATCACAATTTTTTTAAACTACATCTACCAAGTCACATGCTACCCTCCAGTATGGTTCTATATGGTTCTCCCCTATATTTTCATTTATTAGATTTTTCTTTGTTTTTAAATGCTATTTCAAGAGCACTAAAGGAAGAGATTACAGAATGCTGGGACCGACCGCAGAGCTGGCTCAACAAAGTAAGTCAAAGTTTGCAGCTTTCAAAGGAGTTCATACATAAGTCATATGTCACTGCTGATACATAAGCCTTCCACTCTTTTTTCCCTGTGCCCAGAGATTATTCCAAATTGCACACACAATATTTTGTTTTAATACAAATAGTACATGACAATGAACAAAAACAGATTTAATTTTGTAGCTGGATCCAGTTGTCATTGATTTGTTTTACTAAATAATATCACAATCTAGAACCCTTTTGTTATATTTAAATATTAATAAAGTTTCCAGTCTAGTTTTAAATTCAAAGTGAAATTAATTTGGACTGTTGATAGAAGTGCTGAGAAAAAGAAAGATTTTATTAGATGGTGAAACGTTAGGATCATGTCTCTAAATGTGTTCAGAACTTGGGTTTTAATGCCAGCCTGTGTAACTTTTCCTATAGAAACAGCTTTGGGTTTTTTTTGTGTGTGTGTGTGTTTTCTCTTTAAAAAACAGACTATTTTTGTTTGTTTCACTGTTTCATACAAAAATGATCATTGAGAAATAATATCACCCGCCCCCAATAAAAAGTTTTGTTTTATAGCGCACTTTTAGGCACTCTCTCTTAAGGAGTCTGATCTAAAGTCCATTGAAGTCCACTGGAAAGACTCTACACGCTTTGTATCAAACCCTTGTGTTGCATGTGTATGACATCATAGAACTGAAAGCTTCTCTATAGAGATGGAAACCTTTTTGATTTCCATTTCCATACACTGCCTGCCTCTGTTCCAGTTCACTCCTCTGAGTTTTCTCCCTGTTCCTGGTACACTTCTTGATAAAACCAATGGCTTGAATAATGTTTGGCAAAAGCAGATTGAAAATTGGTATTGGCAACATCACAACAATAAGGAAAAAGATGTGCAAAGGTTTCTAAAAATATAGGGGTCCATCTAAAAGAGAATAGCACTTTAAAGAATTGAAGAGATAAACTTCACTGAAACTTAAAGCAATCTCCCTTGTGTCAGAGGCCATGACTATTTTGAACATGGCTGTTCGGTGCTGCCAATCAATTTTTTTTGTTAATTTTCCTGCTATTGGGAAGAGCTTGAACATAATCCAGTCCAAAAAATGCTGACTTTTCTAAATAGGGCCTGTGTTTTTGCAATAAAGAACACTGGTCAATATACAACTAAAGAAAAACTGAACCAGATGTGAGTAATAGGACCACAGAACTTTGCATTTGCCCAGAATCGCTATTTTAAAACACACAGATGTTGGTCTACTGTTTTTGTGGGATAATACATTCTTGGCAACCAAGAAGGGGTTTCAGTATGTTAGAAGGTTATCCTGGAACAAAAAAAAGAGAAAGAAAAAAAAAAGGGGGTGCTAATTTATCAAGCTCTCCGCTGTGGCAAAGATTTCAGAGTCACATTCAGGAAATCAGTTCAGAGGATGCTGGTCTCAGGACAGCTTTGCTTTTTACTTTTGTTTTCCTTTGCTAGTTTACTTCCTTGCTTGTGAAATTTCATTGTGCTCTTTTAAAAAAGGACATTTGCTATGTTTATACATATTCCAAATTTCAGGACAAGAAGTCTGGGCAGAACTGTTGATTTTTAATTGAAACTATAGAAAATCAGTTTTTAGACTAAAAATTTAGTCAGACAAAAAACAAAAATCCAGCTACAAGTCCCCAGGTCCTACAAACTCTTATTCCTGCATAAAGCCTTGATTCACACAAGTAGCTCAATTGAAGCCAGTAGGGCTTCTCAGGTAAGAGCTATTCACGGGATTAAAAGGCCCCCAGGAATCCAAAACTGCTAAAAACAAAACAAACCGCTAAAACACTGAAAGCTACATGCATAATTGTTCAATAATTCAATTCTTTTGGCCACTTGTCAGCTGGGCTCCTAACCATCTACAGAATATTTTGTGGTGCACAGAGTCATAAGGTTTTTTTCCCAAAAAAGTTGTTACATCGGTAAGCGTTCTTAATATAGAAATAAAATTTCAAGCTATACTTTGTGTGTTTGGCATAGGGTCACTTCCTTGTTTTACCACGTAGTAAATTTTTTTAAAAGTCAACCTTTTCATTGTTTAACAAATCCTCCTCTGAAAGATAATTAAAACCACTTCCCAACATACAACCAAAGTTTTATTTTTATAGTCTATCTTCCATTATGGCATAAAGCCTTTAAAAAAATTTTTTTAAACCAGTGAAATATACAAATCACGCAAGACAGAAATATGTACATTAAATGTACAGAACAAACAGAGGAAATGACATAGAAGATTTACATAATATCTGAATGACAAGTAAAATATTTTACATTAAATAGTATTTTAAAAGCTAGGATCGTTAGACTCAGCTCTGCTCACAGACACGAGTCACTAAAAAAGGAACAAGATGTGATTCAGCAAATAAAAAAGGACTATGGTTTTTGTATAATAAAAACCAAAAGTGACATATTCAATGAAGTAGTGCCTTTTTTAATTTTAAGATACTTTGTTTGCAAACATCTGGAAGAGAGGGGTAAATATGTTCTTAATAAATTAAGAGCAATAAAGCATCATTTAAAAAGCTGATAAATGATCAAGATGAACTTAATGCAACAGGTTATAGGCTTGTGAGAAGTTAAGGCTTTAGTAAGACTAAGCTAAAGTGGAGGATTTCTCTCATTTGATATTGAAGGCCAATTTGTTTAATTTTATGGGATGGGAATGATTTGGGGTGAGGTTTCTGAACCAATGACAAATGCTAACTGTGTTTTTGTAAATACACTGTATTGGGGAAAATGCAAGAAGTTGCTGTAGTAGGTACTGATTTCCATCTCAAAAAATTTAAAAAACCTTAAAACAAACGAAGGGCCAAATAGAGTTTGTGCTAGGGAATTTTAAGGTTTCTGTGTCAATGATAATCAATAATGCCCTTGCAGGAAAGTGGAAGAGAGAAGCAGTCTCCAAACCAGTGTGAATTCAAGTGCATGGTATCTGTTCTACCTGTAGCCCAAGAAGCCCCCTTAGGTTAAGAAAAGGCTTATTCTTTGTGTTTAAAGTATTCTTTAAAACCTTTGTGTTATGACACCAAGAATGCTAGAATCAGTATAAAAAAAAAATCCTAAAAGTGATTTGTAAAAGGAAATGGGGGAATAATATGCTCCTAACTGATGAACTGCCTCTGTAACTTTAGCAGTTTTATAAAAATCACTGGCTGTATTGAAATATATATGTACAAAAAGCTCTGAAATATCAGACACCAGCAGACCACAGTTTTCCCGTATATATGTAACTGCTCAAGTATAGTCTGAACAGTTTTAGTGTATACCTGCAATATATTATCTAAAGCACGTGTACTGAAGACATCAGATGATAAATTTGGCATTGCTGCAATATTTCATTGAACTAAAATAGCCACTTAACATCATTAAGAGATGAAACTATTGTCTTCTCAAGTCAAAGCTTTCCCCAAATCCACAATAAACCAACCATCTCAAGAATGATTGATCGTTAATTATTAATTTCCTTGGATAAGAGGGGTTATTTACTAAGCTGTGTTTTGAAAGTTGGCCAGCTATCACACGACTTTTTTAAAAAAAAAAGGCATTTCAAATTAGGGGAATTCTGTTTCCTAAAGGGCTTTCCAGAGAGTGGGACAGTGAAACAGCTGCAGGGGTGCAATTTCTATTGGGTCAGACCAGAGCTCACTGTTCGGTGAGATTCAGAGGTCACTTGCTCCTGATATTCTTTATCAGTAGGGCATTGCTTGCTAAGATGGGATACTCACACTTCATACATAACTAGATGAAGAGCTGATAGGTCACATCCTGCTTTGATGTACACTTTTAGCGCCAATCAAGGTAGATTTTTTCTTGGTCTTGCTAGCTACTGGACCCAAGACTTTCGGTCCTAAATAGCACAGCTGAACCCTTTAAAAGTCTTATGCGCTCGTACCTTTTAATTACCTCACGTTTAAATTAGCACCTTGCAGTCATGTGATTGACATCATAGTAACTTTGTGCTGAGCCCTCCTGTGGATATATCAACCCTCCTTTTATGGACCCCTGGATATATTGATCAACTTTGTATGTATCTATCAGACTACTTTTGGTCACTGAAGCTAAAATCATGCACAGGTTTGTGGGTTATTGTGTTCATAAGGATCATTCTCAGATCCCAAGCACCTCAGAATTCTTTGCCGGTTGCACATGTACTATGACTCATGGGACTAAGTTAGAATATGTTGGATTTCCCTTCAAACTACACTATTTTTTTAAAGTCTTTTTTTTTGGGGTAAAATAAATATTTTCTTGGGTTCTCCCCCATTGTTGCCAAAAATATAAACCACACACAGTCCTAGGATGGGTGCAGAAAAGGTTCCAGTCACTTCTTTTTGTAACCTTTATAAAAAAAAAGAAAAAAATCATTGGACTCTATAAATAAAGTGGAGATTGTCCTGGAGGTAGCACCCCTGCTGGCAGGCGGAAGACGCTCCTCCCACCTCATCACCCCCTATTTGCACACAAACTGGTCCACGATCTCTGTGCACTTCTTGCATTTCACATAGCAGCACCAATGGAACTTGCAGTGGCAGCGCTCTGTCTGCACTGTCTTGAACTGGTCATAGCCCCGGCCACAGCACATGAGTTCGCAGCCGTCCATGCCCTCTGAGGTCTTATTGCAGAGGCGGCCCTGGGTGCCTAGGGAGCCGGTGCTCTCATTGCGCACACAATAGTCGGGGCTAGGGTCAATGTAGACCAGGTCATGGATGGTGGGCGTATTGAAGCGGCTGTTCACTTGCACCAGCTTGCCCCGGCTGTTGAGTTTCATGGCAGCAGCGCTATCATATTTCTCCTTCAGGGCATCACCCACTTTGCGGAAATCAGCCAACTGCAGCCAACAGGTCTTCAGGCTGCAGGAGCCAGACACCCCATGGCACTTACAGGCCACATCAGCCAAGTTATACACAGTCTAAGCGAGAGAAAAGAGGAGGGAAAACAAAGGTGTCAATGTGGTTGTTACATAGCTTGCGCGCACCCCTCCCCCCTCCCTTAACATCCCCATCACCCCTACACACATGGGAAGAGAGCCCCTAACACACCCCTACTTTCCCTCCCCCGCCCACACCAGAGGGAGTGAGCTCTCAACCCCCTTCTCACACACCACACACACACCCTAAGTGTGCACACAAGTCCTCAGTAGAATCATTCATGTTACATTCAATTTTAGGAATTCGCCCTATTGCAGGGGAAAGGATTTTGCTGTTTCACTGAGAAATTTCAAACAGCCCTTTATTTTATTTTTACTCTCTCAACTAATCTCAGTTTGAGGCTTGTACTAAAGAAAGGAGTTAAGATTTCTTCTATTACAGGCTGTGCGGCTGCTGATTGTCTGCTCTTGGCTCAGCAGTACCCTCCCATCCAAAATACTGCTGTGTAAGAGAGACTGCATCCAGAAGAAACCCCCAAACACCTTTGGGTGGGGGACTGACCTACGCAGCAATATCCGTTTTATAAAGCTTTGGCAGCAAGATCTCAGTCATTTACCCTGTATAAATAGAAATAAGAGTCAGTGTTGACACTGCCCCAAAAATCCTGGGGTCTGACACATTAGGTAGATACTTTATGCAACTTCCACCCAACATTTAAAAAGAGTTTCGATGCTGCCAGATGGCACTGCAAAGAGGAGGCTGGGAAGGGGGAAAAAAAAAACTACTGGAGTATCTGTAGACAACTGTGAAAGTTATTTTTCTTCTCTCTAGTAGTAAACTGACCTTTCTGTTGCTTTCACATTTCATACCCTCCTCTCACATTTAAATAATATGAATTTTCAATTATCTTTCATCTGTCCTCACCTTCAAACCCAAGAGTAGTCTCCAGCAGACTATTTCTGGCACCACAGGCACTAGGAAAATAACGACTTTGGCTCTTTGAGTTCATAATATTGTGTAAAAAAAAAAAGTTTACACCTATTCATTTAAGGCATTTTCAAGATAAATAAGCCACAAAAAACACTTTTCACCACAGAGGAGGGTTTTTTCTAATCATAAGCTTTTCACATCCTCAAAAGGGGTGGGGGAAATTATGTTAACCCTGCAAGAATATTCCGCTCTGGGGAGTTTGGTGCTTCTCTTCTCCCTCCAAAGCAAATTGGATTGGTTGGAAATATAAACCAATAAAACTCTATTCTGCAGAAAACTCACAGTGAACTGTAGGGTTGTAACTAACAGAACATGGAGGAAGACAAGATATGCTGCTCTCCCACTGATCCTATGAGGTAGGGAACGGAAAACCCAATGGCAGTAGCATTGTCACTCAGGAATACTCATATACACACACTCTCTCTCCCCCTCCCCATACTTAAACCCAACTTCACACGCTTTCCCCTGCATTTGAAGAAGGCCAAATATTAAAGGTTTTGATTTCTGAGCTCACCAGCAGATTTCACTGGGGACTAATAAGAAAGGCAAAGAAAATATTTCCTTGAAAAACGAACACGTGCATGAACTAAGGACCTTCAGAGAAAGTTATCCATGCCACTGTTCTTTATCTCTCGGTCATTAATTAGGTGTGTCCCTTCCCAGGCAGGCTGCTTTGGGCAAGGGGAAGGAGTCACTCAGCCACTTACTCGTCTTCCAGCCTCGTTGTTATGCAGGTTCATCAAAATCCTAGCACTCTCATAAGAGCCTTTCTGATAAATTCTCTCACGCTCCCGAGCATCCACAAACTCCTTGGCGAAGCGGTAGCCATATTCGATGTTATCCCCACAGCCACCCCACAGCCAGTCCCGGGGTAAATCTTTGGGCCTGGCCGCTCTGCTGCAGCCACAGGAGGAGAGCTCCCCCTCTCGGCAGGCGCGGCTCATTGCATTAACCACCCCAGCAGCGCTGACTGCATAAGTAAAGGCAGTCTCCCTACTGCCTGCAAGGAAAGAGAAAGCAAGTGTTAAAGGCAAGTCTGCACATGTTCTATGACATTCAGTACAGGGCATGGGGAAATGCTATATATGAAATTCATGGGGTTTTGAAGTGTGCTTTAGCCTAAGAGGTCTCCATGGAAATATTTTTATTCTCCCCCCCCTCGGCAAAAGCAAACAAATCAATGACAGAAAGTGGAGGTTCAGTTACGAAGAGCAGGAGCTGGATTCTCCTCTCACACTGGTTTTCACCAGGGAACATTGTGGCGCAACAATGGTACAATTGAGAGGAGAATCAGGCCCTAGGAGTATGTTTAGCAATGGGTTCCAACAATAATTGTGTCCAGGGGTTAGAGAGCCTGGCTGCTTCCCATCTTCTCTTTTTAAAGATGCTAAATACAACTTTTAGAAGTCTGTTCCTTAAATTACTACTTCTTGAACATGATTTATCTACTTCACTCATTTATTCCAATTTATTTAAAGTTACAGCATTTCACAAAGCCTGCTGGTGTCAAAGAAAGTGCACACCAGAATGTTACTTGTCAATATTCTGCCCTGCACATAAACTGGCCAGCAACTTTGAAGAGGGTTATTTAAAAATAAAGATATAATAACCCAACCAATAGGAAGATTTCATATAGCAAAAGAAGCCACTTCCAATCATTTCTATAAGTTGCAGGGAAGAGCGAGCCTGGGACAGGAGTGTATTAAATGTTTTAGCCAAGGACTGATTCCCTTACAGGCAATTTTTCCCCAACTTTCATTTTAAGATAAATAAGTTTCATTCAAGGTGATGACAGAAAAAGCTCTTTGTTCATATGTGCTTGTCACAGGATATCCTCACTGGAAGATAAATTCATTAACAGCTTCCTCAACAAGACATCATCCTGATCCATTTTTACCTAGAACCCAGCTACATCCATCTCCTCTCTCAGGAATGGCAAGAGTTCTATTTTACAACAAATGTCTTTCATGAAAACAAGGCTAACATTATAGAGCCTTCTGGAAGTTTGCATTTCTTCTTATCAGGAAGTAGGGCCCAAACCGCTACTTTTCATCGTAACAGGCTCAAGCCTGAAGTCCTTCTTCAGGAAAGACTACTAAAATGACTGTTGGATCAGGCTAAAACATAATTTGAAGTTGAAAATCAAAGAGAATTAGCTATTGGTTTAACTGTTCGTTTTCCTTCTATTCTTTAGTCCAAAAATAAAGTTGGTCTAGGTAAACCTTGATTTTACCAAGCTTGCGGGAGAAACATTTTTGTAAAAATCAGGGTTTTGTCAGATATGATTTTTGGATAACAGTTCTTTGAGGCAGGGACTGTTTGTACAGGGCCTGCCACCAAAGGCTCACTTCTGATTTAGGCCTGTTGGCACCACTGTATATTATGAAGAGTACTCACAGTTAATCTGTATTTAACATAGATCTAACACTATGTTCAGAGCAGCGCTGTTAATGTAACAATTGCTGCCTTTTCAAATAATTTATGTTCTTTAAATGAAAAAAAATCAGAGGCCATATACTGGGGAAGACCATTTCTAAAATAATAGAATCAGAACCACCCTTCCCCTCAGTGCTAGGTCCATTCCAGCAGATACTCACTCATGAGACTGCTTGCAAGGGTTATGGGTTACTCCTGAATATAAAGGTTCACAAGAGTAGTCTAAGGGGTTGTAATAATGTTGGTGTTATATGTTTTTGATTTTGCATTTACCATAAATTAACTGGAGGAACTGCTTGAACAGATTTTAAAGCTAAATTCTGGATTGTAATGTAATGCATGTTTTGGATTTATTCTGCAGTCCTTATTCAAGTTAATGGGATGTTTGCCTAGGTAAGGAATGCAGATTTTTTTCCCCTTGGTCTATGATCTTTTTTTTTTGAAAAATGTATGGTTAGCTCAGGTTTACACATATTAATTATCTTGTGTACTCCATAAAGTTAAAAAAACCTGAGTTTTAAATCTAAGGTCTTGGTGGATTTTTAAGGAATCCTTAAGGAAGAAAGGATGTGATGGAAGGGTGTGAAAAGGGGAACATGAGTGAGAGAAAACTGTCCCTAAAAGAGCAAGTTGCATATATTCAACTCCATTTTTTAGTTAAAGCAAAATTTGGCTAATCCACTGAAACAGATCTAAGAACAGGCAGTTTTAGATTGCACAACCACTATTAACCCAACACATCACCCTATCTCTCATTGACTTTGGCAACATTATAGGGGTCACATTTCCACATGGATAAATTGCTCTGGAATAGTTTTTCCAGAGTATTTAGGCACAAACATGCTTTTCTCCAGCATCCAACATGTCTGTCTTTTCCCACATTTCTTCAACATCCATCTCTATTGTGGCCATTGCAAGAAAACACACCATCTAAACATGTTTGAGTTCCTCTACGTCCTGCATATGTAACATAAAAATAGGACATTGTTCCATGTACATATTACTGGTTAGAGAAGTGTCACAGAAAAATAAATTTAAAGAAACAAAATCTATCTAAATCTGGGCATAAGATACAAAACATTGTCTTTGTCCTGTATTTCAAGAGCATTCAAAACTATCAGCAGATGTGATTAGACTGGACCTCTCTCCCATGCAGTTGTTGAAAAGATCAATTTAGTTTGTTTTATGTTAATATTCCTTTTCTATGTTTAAAATAGGGTCCAAATATGCCTTAGTTCTAGGTCTACAAAGAAACTAAAGGACAGCACAATATATTGCATATAGCAGGATTTTAATAGTCTAATTAAGAAATGATCAACTGAGAGGAAGCTATGGTAACAGAATAAAAGCCCTGTAAATTTAATGTTCAGTAAATCATATATTCAGTTTCTATACTCAATGCTTGGTTTATTGGTACAGCTTTAGATAACTTTGCCTGATAAATCCAGGAAGAAAAAATATAAATGGACATAGTTGATCTGTGGTCTTTATTACACTATCAAGTCTAAAAAGATTCCTCAATGCAGAATTACTTATGTTTCAGTCATTAGCATAAATGACAAAATCCTACAAAACTCTGCAGACTCAGGATCCAGTTATGATCATCTCACACCGGGGAGAATAAGGAGCAACTCTACTGACAATCAAATGATTCTACCAAAGGAACACTGGTTTAAGTATCATCAGACTCAGACCTTTTTCTCCTATTCAAGAGGAACAACAGCCTGCCATGTATTATTTTACATTTTGATGTGAAGTACAACTATAAAACAACAATACTTTTCTTGTTCTGAATACACTTTTTAGGACCTTTAAGTGTTGGATACACCCACTTGTATTTGCAGTTACTAAAAGTGGCTTAATTACATGATAAATTGCTACATAGATATTAATTAATACAGTCATATAGTAGTGAAGAGGGCAAAGTTTTTCAACTTGTAATAAACCCCTGGGACCAGATGTATGACACTTGACGGTGTGAACCTTTCACACTGGAAACATTGGCAACACAGATATGGGCCCAATCCTGCCATCTTAATTCACACCACTGAATCAGCTGAACGTAATTGAGTAATAACGGTTGAAGTTTGGGGCCAGAAATTTAAACATTTCTTTACTGGTTTTAGTTGTAAACTCAAGAAGATTAAAGCTGAAAAGTCTCAAGGCTGTTACATTTGTTTTTCATGCTTATCTTGCTTTTTGGATCTTGCTCAGCTTGAACAATGAGAAGTGAGTTTAGTTTTTAAGTTCTCAATGCTGGGGTTGCAAAAAAAGACCGGGGAATGCCTATTTGTTTAACAGACACTGTTCCTCGGATATTTTTCAACTCTGGCACTTTTCTATTCATTTCAGGTTTTATAAAAGCTTTATTTTTACAAAAAGTTAAGTTTAGGGCCAAATGTAATTGACAGTATTCCTTCAAGCTATGCAAGGGCTAAGCAATTTACAAATAAAGTTGTTTTTAATGTAATTTAAACCATTCTTTTTGAAACAGGATAGGAAAGCATTGGAAAAAGATTTAATTTAGATCTCAAATTAAAATCAAGCTATGAGCTAGAGCAATGTTGAGATTAAGTGCCAGTATAAATGCTGTATAAAACACAGAAGACGACAGAAAGTAGATTCCTCTGGCTAGGGATTCAGTAGATAGAGAAAGACTGGAAAATTCAGAGGAAAGTTCCATCTTTGGGCCTGATCCTGTACCACTGAAGTCAATGAGAATTTTGCAATAAACTTCAATGGGAACAGGATCGGGCCCCTAAATTATAAGAATTATTTGTACTATGTGGGTTGCATGGAACAATTGAATTTTGAAGACTGATTTAACAGGAAAGAGGTTGGGACCCCAGCACACTGGGATAGGCAGATTCCCTTGCAACATCATTTCCTAACAGCTATGTTATTATATGCAACATAAATTACAAGTACACTTTGTCCTGATAAAACTGATTTTGTATGGATTATAGAGCTGCTTTCTGTTATAAAGCCAACTTTCTTTAAACCATAGAAGGATTTTGCCACACCTGGCAGTAAATGAGAAGGCATTGTTTATAAACACTGTGGAGAATGTCAGTTAACTGCTACATAAAATTAATTTATTACACAGCATGAGCAATTTTGGAACCCAGATATTTTTACCACACACTACTACTTTTTAGTTAGTTTTAAACATACCATTATTTTATTTCAGTTTTTTCCTTAAAGTTAATGAGTATTTTAATGCCACTTTTTCTTTCCTACTGCATTCTTGTATTCAGATGGTTTTTGCCTTCACTTTTTTGAGAGGTGGGAGCAAGCGGAAAATCAACTCTGACTAAAAATAGGGGGGTTTTGTCAGCTATAATTACACAGATTAAGAACTTGGCAACAGTGTCTAATACAGAACATTAAGTAAATATTACACACATTCTTAGGCAACAGTTTGATCAGAAAGTTTTTGCTTCCTACCTATCTGCATGACTCTGCCAAAAACAGAGTTGTTGTCCACAGTGCTGCAATTCCATCTTCTGTGTCTGAACTGATACTGGCATTCCTTAATGCCTGTCTTTGCCCCCTCTCCAATATACTGCATGTGGTCCTGATACAAGTGGCAGAGTTTCTTCTGTCCTTGGGAAAGTCCTGCTAGTTGACTACATAGTGGCTGTGCTCCTATTATATATACCTCTGACATCTGAACAGGGTTCATAGGATTCATATGATTCATACCTAAAGACCTGCATAAAGAAATTAGATTAACATTGGGAGGACAAATACAATATTAGAGTATAAACCTACCCACTCCTGTTCTTGTGACCAAGAGGAAAACTTTTGAACAACAATGAAAATCATCCAACTCTTGTTTAAAGGCTGTACAGAAGACAGCTGGCCACATGTATAGAATGATGGCAGCAGGCTTTAGTGACTGTCTTTGCCAAGACTTCAATGTACCTGAATGCCAGGATTCAAATTTCACCCCATCCCTACAAATTTCTGTGGGCATGGTAAAGTTACAAGAAGTCCCAAGCAACTGTCTGGCCATAGAAGTGCATAAAATAATAACAAAACAACTCCCAAGCATACCACACGATTTAGAATTTTCAACCTCAACTTTCAGTCTACACAATTATGAGAAAATAAGGAAATCCTTAAGTACCAACTGCTAGATGCTGTTACAGACAACTACTAGCTTCTTCTAACTGATAGAAACGATACAGAGGCACGTACAGACAGTAAACAAAATTAATAATGTTTTCCCGATTCTTAAAAAAGGTCCATATGTGCTTTCACATGATTAAAACAGGACTGCTAGTCAGAAAGTGTTCAACTGAGAGAGCAGAGGTTTTGCTTTAAAAAAAAAACTCCAAATAATAGAAACATTAAAAAAAAACAGATATTAACTAGAGTCCCGTCCCCGTCCCCCCCAGCTACAAGAAATATAAACTCAGATCCTGGGTCTATTTAGAAAGTTGTTTAAATTTAAAAAAAAAATCTGTGGGTAAAATATTTTGTACATGGAATTCAGTGCTTTCCCTTGCATTTGTTATTTCAGACCCCATGGAATGAGATTTTAAGTGACCCATTTAGAAATTTAATTTTGCTACTTTAATGGTGGCGAAAATAAATTTCCATTGGATTTACAGTTATCCCAGAAATTGAGTATTGCTAAAAATCTCCTATTCATACAGCACTTTCCCTAGGAAGAGATAAGATATATAAAAACCAAACAAATTAAATATATTATTTTAAATAAAGTCAGTATATTTTAAGATGCTTACCACCAAGAGCTGGCTTCTATTACAACCTGGGCGAAAGAGGAGAAAATGGCCAGAACCACTATGAGGTACTTGGAAGCCATTGCACTGCCAAATGTCCCCAAAGCACCTCCTTGGACTAATATTCCAATGGATTTCTGGAGGAGAAATAAAAGGAACAGATTGTTTATTGTTTCTCAGATCATTTTCAAGCATACAAGTTTAAACAAGGGAGGTATCCTGGGTCCCTTTTAAGTTGACTCTTGACTGACTGCCCTTCTCACAAGTGAGTTTTTGGTGGCAAAATGCAGGCAGTTTCTAGTCCAAATTAGTCCACCCACGCAACCTGACAAGGAAATTTTATTCACTGCGATTCTGCTTATAGGGCTGCCCAGCGACTACAGACATGTCTCAGTGCCGTTGAATCAAAGCACAGTGCCAAACCCAATCTCTTAGAAAAATCCCTTATTCTCAGTCGCATACTTTAACAGCAGCAGCAAAAAAACCCCAACAACTTACTCCACTTTCATTCTTCTAGGAGCAGTCTACAGGGTGCCCGGACAGGGGAGAAGCAACAAGTGGAGCAAACACATCAAGGGCAAAGTGAAGATGATGCATCAAGTTGCGGGGGTGTTTTGGGAATGGGGAGGGCAGGGAGATTCAGCTGTTACATTAACTCCAAACTAACAATGGATATTCCCCAGCCCCCAACCCCCACACAGAAATGACACCTTTATGGGCCATTTTGGGAGCTGCTTCCAGATGAGAACCAACGAGGCAGATCTCGTCCGAGGAAAGCTCATTCCGTTGTCAGGCGACGCGTGTTTCTCCTTCCCAGCTCGAAATGCCTCTCTAACCCAAAGGGGGGGGGGTCCGATTCTCCTCATTTGGGAGACAGATATTTGGGCCCTCCAGGGATCCCCAATCTGATTGCGGCCGGAGGTGAGGCGGGGAGCTAAGAAAGCCACCAAGGCAGCACGGGATAAGATGCCGGCATGGGGGGCTCTCCCGCTTGATTTCACCATCCGGGGGGAAACAGGATCGCGTTGCGCCGTCACTACAAGTAGGGCGCATGGGAGCTGGAGGTCGGGGAGGGTTTGCCTCTTCTGCCAGGAGACGAAGCGCCCGTGGGTCGGGATTGCGTCTCCGGCTGCCCCGCGCACCCCATCCCAGCTTCGCCAGCGCGCCGGGACTGGGAAGTGAACACACAGCGCTGGGACTGGGGAGGTGGCGGCGCCGCGACAGGAGTCCATCCAAACCAGCCCCCTGCAGGAAGAGCCGGCAGATCCGGCCCCGGGGCAGAGGGAGCGCGGAGCTGGGACACGGGTTCGCCCGGCAGCAACCCGGGGAGCGCACTCAGAGCGAGTGACCGGGCGCCCCGCAAGCCCAGCTCCGGCCGGCTCTCAGGAAAGGAGCCAGCGATCCATTCCGGGGGGACAGGCCGCTAACGGGACCCAGGGCCAGGGGAGCCCCCGTCCGTCAGCGCCGAAACTGGGGGCCCGAGCTCCCGGGGGAGTTGGGCGCTGAGCTCCGCGGCTAGTGGAGCCTGGGAACGGTTTGGTTCAGTGACGGGTGGGTTAGCTGGGGGTGAGGCTGGGACTGCCCGGCGCGGAGCACCTGCAGTGCCAGGGGGCTGGCGGGGCACGCAGCCCGGGAAGGAGCCTTCCCGTCTCCTGGGGCACCCACCAAGGGTGGGCGGAGTGGCGCGCCAGAGCCTCCCTCGGGGCGCGGGTTGCAAGACACTGCGCGCACTTGGAGACTGGATGCAGAACGGCTGCGCTCTGGCTGAGCCCGTCCTGTTCCCAGCCCAGGCGAGAAGAAGAAAGCGGGCAGCTTTCCGGAGCTCAGCGCACTCCGATTGCCGATTGGAATCGCCGGCAGAGGCCTTGCTCCGGATGGGTATTATTAGCCCGGGGTCTAATTGCTATTAAACACTCCCAGCTGCCTAATAGGGGGGTTAAGGTTTTCAGAAGGAGCTGAAGTGGGAACGAAGGGGCGAGCCTCATGCCCACAGATTAAGGGAATTTCTTTGTTACAGTAAAACCTTCAACTTTTCCCAACAGTATGAAGGGAAGAGAATCCGGATTGTCAGGCGCAGTCACGCACGGAGTTCGCTAGGGATCAGAATCCCCCCGACTGGTGCCTGCTCAGCATGACGGGGAAAAGCAAGGGCTCCCCTGATGGCTTTAAACACTTTGTGCCGAAGGGTTTCCATTGGATTTATCCAGTTTTTCCTACCTCGCCTGAATAGGCTGAAATAATCCTGAGTTACAAAAGGGCATTGCTCTGAAATCCATAAATCCAGCCCTGTGTTTTTGTTTTGTGTTTAAATAAACTCCCCTTCCACGAGCGCAGCCAACTCTCTGCCTTTACAAGGTTTCAGGGGAGAGCGGCCAATGCGCGCAGCAGAAAAGCCAATGGTAAACGGAAATGTACAAGCAGAAATTGGAGTGAGTTATTACATCCCAAGGTCTCTGCCCGCGCATAAAATATCGATGCCAATTAATAAGTTAAACACTTCCAGTAAATAGGTTACTCGATCGGGCTTTAGTTCATAACGCAGGACTTGTAAGGAGAGTAATTTTTTTTTAAAGGCAGTTCAACACTTGGGGGCTCCCTATTCATTCTCAAAAACGTTAGTAGTGAATTAAAGGTGCTTTTAATTCTTCCTGAAATTTTTTTTGGGGGGGGGGGGTTGGGGAGGCGTTTGGAGAGAGAGAAGAACTGTCATAGCAACACCCAGGAAATTGATAACATAAAAGCTGCTCGGACACACAGCATTCAAGGGCACAGAAAGCTGGGGTTAGTGTACAGCCACATGCCCATCCCTGCGTGTGATGAGTTTTGTTACATCCACACTCTCTCTGTCACTTGGGATGCCGGGCTGTAGCACTAGGGACTTTAGATCCGCTTGCTGCCACCCACTTCGCGTTTCACACCAGGCAAGTCACCCAGTGCGCTGAATACTGTACTAAGGTTTTAAAAATATGACAAAGAAAATATGTAAATTTAGAACTCACATTGGCCTCTCCTAAATTACAAGAATTAAATCTGGGGAAATTAATGTGTGTATAAGTGACAGTTTGCGGAGGGCACCGTAATGATTAAAGTCAAATGTGCTTTTTAGCAGCAGCTTAGAAAATCGTAAAAAGATTTATGCACCATAAGCTAACTTCGCAAGATTGGCAGTGGACTCGACACCCGAAATAGGGGTTTGGACGAATTTGGATATTTCGGTGCCCAGAAAGGGATACAAACTGAAACCTAATTAATTGATCGGCTCCTACTGACAGCACCTAATTAGACATTGCTCCAACTCAGTTACTAGTCACTTGTCTTCGCAAGCATCTGTAGCGCAGATGTGAAACGAGCGGGTGTGTATGTCATTTCGGGGTAGAAATGGAACTTTGTGGGGACAATGCGGGCGGTTATAAGAGGATTCAGCCCGTGGGCAGCAGTACACCCAGGAAACCGAAGTTGATCCTTACTGCCAGTGACACCCTCCCGAGCGTTTCTGCAGTAGGGAGATTAAGCGTCACAACTGCAAATCATTGACAAGTCAACTGGTTCATGGAATCAAGAGCCCAGGCTCTGCATAGTCAGCAAAAGCAGCCAGTCCTCCGGCGTATAACGGGCCAGGCTCGCATGGGGGAGTGCGCACCTACAGGAGAACCACTGTGAGCAGAGCCAGGTCTTAGACGACTCTTAGAGGGGAGCTCAGAAAGGAGTTGCAATCAAAATCCCGCAGAGCCAGAAAAATCCCAAAGAGTAAACATCTGGGGCAAGGTCAAGAAGGGAGTAGCAGCTCCCCCCTCCTGTAACAGTTCTCACTCCGAAGTGTCTCACGCACAATGGCCCTAGTGCAAGCAGCACTGTTCGGTAGGTGTGTTTTTAAGGCTGGGTTTCAGGAATAAAAGAGAGGGAGGGTGTAAAAGGAAGGTTAGGACGCTGGAAACATTTTCTTCGGGCTCAAAACCTTCCGGCCTGTACTCCGATTGCGCGACTGGGGAGTGTTACATGGGGAGGGGGGGGGGTATTACACTTTGCTTGTCAGACACTAGGTCATTCACACACAGCCCGGAACGTTGTCGGAACAGTGGAGTCAGGCGGGTTTCGTTAGGTGGAGTGGAACGAAGCGGGCCGCGCCTGGACCGGGCGGCACCCGTTCGGGGAGTCATACCGCCCTTCTCCCGACAGGGGGCAGCCTCCGCCGCCAGAACCCCCGCCAGGACTGACGCCTGGTTCGGCGAGGAGCTCCAGCGCTAACTTTTTTTTTATTATTATTATTTTAACCATTTATTAGGACTCCAGTCTGAGAAGTAAGCCCGAGAAAGAGAGAAGAGACACCTGCGATCGGTGAAGTTACGGTCAGTCTCCGCTGCTGCAGTCACTTCAGTATCACGCAGCTAACAAGTTGCCATCCACAAACTCCTGGAAGTACCAACTATCAGCCCCAAAATCTTACACACCAGTTGAACTTTGTAAGGCGCTTTGTGGGGCGGGTGGCGGGAGGGAGAGAAGGGGAATGAGCAGTATGCTCTTCGGTAAGATGAAAATGGACTCCTACAGATTCAGCACAGCCCTGGAATCGCCTGTGATCCTGTTTTTACACAGGGTGTCTGGAAAGCCTTTTCAGGCATCTGGTTTTATGGTAGCTTTTATGTGAGCACTGCCTTTGGTAAGTAGGCACCCAGAGAGCCATTCGGCGCTAGTGGGTTGTAAAATGCAGAAACGATTTCTGTATAGTGATTTGCTCTGTGGTTTCAAAGCAAACGATTTACAAAAGCGATGCCACCCCTTTTCCCTCCAGTGGTTTTCAATAAAAAGGGGTACGGGTATTGAAAGATTGTAGGGTTCAAGTTTAGAGAAAAAGCCACTTACTCTGACTCAGACACCAATGTATATAGTTAATTCATGGAGAAAGGTTTTTTTTTTCCCTAGATTTTTTTAAAGTACATTCCAGTACTTTACATTGACAAAGTTGAATGAACTTAGAAAAGATTCGTTTCTCAGAGAAACTGAACTTTCCGTGACCCTCCGAGTGTAACTAATTTAGCATGCAATTGACAATTAAAAACAAACAAACTAACTAACAGACTTTCCAACATGGAGTCCTTAGAGCATCAAAGGGGCACCGAAAAACCTCGTTTCTCTTTTGCAGACCCCAGCAGCAGAATCTTTTACAGATGCCAAGTGACAATCTCCAAAATTTAGAATAAAACTAAAAGGGGGAAGGGGGAAAAAAAAAGCCAGGTTCTAAACTGGCCTTGAGCCAGAGTTCCTTAAAGGTACAGGCCTCCATTACTGCCTGCTCTCACTCCTCCATGGCTATTCTCCCCAGAAATGAAGTCCGGAAAGATGTCTTTAAAACTTCAGCTACTAGAGGTTGCAAGAAAGATGCACAGCGTTGGAGAGCTGAATTAAAACAAGTGTCTTAAAGACTCTTCGCTTACTTTAAAAGAAACTGGTTCACGATAGGCAGGGGGCAATTTGGCCGTAAGAAGTGGGGTATTTCAGACCCACAGTTTTCCAGCAGGACTAGATGAGTGAAAAAGCTTAGAGTTTGGGAAGAGGGGGGAGATAGGGGGTCGGCAAGGCTGTCTGTGTGGGGGGTAGGGGGAGAACCCCACACATCTCACTACCAAAATACATGTAAATTCTCCACCCCCCGGACTCACACAAGCGAGCTCAGCGTCTTAACAAGCAGCCCCTCATCCCAGCCTAGGACTCACCTCCATTGCAAGGGGAATCGCCGAGCGAGAGCAGCCAAGTAATCCAAGGGGGGACCGGGGGAGAAAGGGCGAGGAGGCGGCGAGAGTAAATCCGGGATCACAGGAGCTATGCGGTATCCTCCAAAGCAGCGGGCGGCGGCGGCTGCCAGGGGCCAGGAAGGGAGCGAGCCCGGAGAGGGGGAGCGCTGGGGCCCGGCGAGCTGACACCAGGCAGACGCAGACCTGTGTCCGGCGCGGGCGCTCCCAGTGCGGAGCAGGGCACCAGGGCAGGCTCCTTTCCAAGGTCCATCAGCAATCGCCGTAATTAGGGCTTTCCAGCGAAACACGCGCGCGCGCGGCGCCCCGTGGGCGTGATCGTGCGGAAACACTTGGGAAACAAATACAATCTTCACGAGCTGCTGCAGCGAAAGCGCCCTGGGCTACGATCCTTTCCACCAGCCCAGCCCAGGTGGTGCAGCCGCCGCCGCCGGAGCGGGGCTCGCCGCTCCCTCCCCAGCAGCCCCCCGAGGAGCTCGCTTCCTAGCTCGCTGGCTCGCTCTCGGCCGGCGCGGCCCCTGCCGAAGCTCCGTGCGGGAGAGGGGCGTGAATGGAAGCGCAGGAATCCGCCCCGCTCCCCTAAAGGCTGGGCGCCGCGCAGCTGGGTGTCCGGGGCTGCAGAGCCATCCGCGGGCTGCGTCCCTCCATTTTAAACCCACGGGGAAGCCGGACTCGACTCTTCGGCGCAATTGGGGAGGGGGGTGCGCGTCTTAGAGGGGGCGGCTTTTCCTGCAGCCCAGACGGGGACTCGGGCAAGAGGAGCTGGGGGAAAGAGGGGGGGGTCCCGGGCTCAGGGGTTGTAACTCTCCCAATCCATTGCAGGGCAAAGCCCCTCAGCGCCGGGCACAAGTTACACACAAGCGGGACCCGGAGCGGTGGCAAAGCGCTGGAGCGGCCGCGGCGTTTCCTTCCTGCGCCTCTCGGCTGGGTCCCCGCGCGCCGCAGACAGCCCGCTCCCCCCCCCTCCCCTAGGTCTCTATCGCTCGCGGCTCTCCTCGTCGCCCTGCCTCTGAACAGTGCACGGAAAAGTTATACGGCCAACGGCGGCCGAAAAACTTTAGGAGGTGCGCATGCGCCTTGCGCCGACCTATGGCAAACCAGACTGGGTTTTAAAGCTGTACCACAGACAGGACCCCAGCGCAAACCTCTGCAATACAGAGATGCTCCACAGGACCTCCCCCACCCACCGCCCTTCAAACTATTCGCAGTCCGTTGCATCCTTCGTAGGAAGGAGACGCATTCCTATAGATTACTTGCTGCCTGCTTTAGCTAGAGCCTCATTCATCAATGCAGGCAAGCTGCGCGGAAACTCCAATTAGACCTGCTCCCCCTAGGCTCGCTCGGAGAGCACCAGTTATGTGATTCAAACCTGTCTACATACCGCCCCCCCAAAGGAAATCGACCCTCAGTGAGACGTGATTATATGCGATAGTATAGACACACATACACGAGCCATACCCTGGGTAGTACAACTTTATATATAATCCCCCATGTGTACATTATCTCCAGACATAAATACATACACCATATATCTTACGAGAAAGCTTTGCGCGTGCGTACATATATATATATACTTCATGTTCGTTGAATTTCTCATTTGACAAGTGATTTCTTGCATGCCCCAGGTTGTAGATGTGCTTCCACGTACCCTTGACAAATGCTGGGTTACTAAGCAGGCTTGATTATTTGATTTCCCCTCTTCTCCAGTGTTTATTTCCGCTGTAAATTTGGCAGGTTGTTGTCAAAACTGTTTAAGTTAAATAACGCAGGACCTAATGAAAGCCAAAGTCGAGGACAGTTTCCTGAAACCTTTGTACTTCACAATGGTTTCTCCACTCCAGTCCTCAGCCAAAGATTTTATTGAGTTTCTCGCATCTCACATGCACCCAAGTGAGGAAGTAGCAGCATTCCCTGAGCCATTTCATAATTCCGTATTATTTCCCTTTTATTCCTCTATAACTGCAGGTCCACTGGGAGGGGGGAGGGGAGTCTATCAAAGCAGCGCTGGGAAATCCAAACAGTGCTGAGAAAACAGCCTCAATATCAATAAATGCATTCACTCTTTCAAAGTCATTCCAGTGCAAATAAAATCCCTTCGGGAGTCCAACGGGGGAAACAACACATCTCGGTCTGATTCCACTACTGCGGTACACAATCTTTCAGGGCCAGGCAGTCTCTCTCTCTCTCTCTCACACACACACACACACATACAAAATACCCCCCCCCCCAAGTAAGTGTGTATGCACACACAAACAGAGGTAAGTACAACTTTCCTTTGCGCGCACATACACACATATGAGTACAACTTTCCTTTGCGCGCGCGCGCACACACATACACGCACACACAGGTAAGTACAACTGTCCTTTGCGCGCACATACACACAGGTAAGTACAACTGTCCTTTGCTCTTTGACAACAGAATTTTCTTAGCACAGTTGAACAGCCTAAACAATGCAAACCATTCTCATTAAGACCAGAAAGAAGTGACTCTTCTGGGGGTAACTGTTTGTGCCAGGTCACATTGTAAACATCGCTTTTTTTTATTCCTCTCCTTCTCAGTTATTAACCATTTTTGTAAACAACCCTTCAGTTTGTCCAGTCATTTCAAAACCTTTATGGCTCGTGTTGAGTTGTTTCTGTTGACAGCAGACATTCTATAGGATCAAAGTCGTTTGTAAAGCCCGTTTATTTCATACTTACTTTGGAAGATAGTGGCAAGGGAGTAGTGAAGATTTGTTTTGTAAACTTGTTGAATCTCCCTGTTTAACATTTAGAACCCAAATACCAGATTGCAAATACTACAGGCTGCAATGAAAATTTCAGGATGCTGTCAGACACATAACCACGGATGCATGTGTAATGTACATAAGAACTGTACCAAACCTCATTCTGAGATGAAAGTTTATAGAGAGGCCTTATTTACACTTGCCCCTGATTGAATGATCAAACGGACACTGTGTAAAACAGGACTGTAAAAAAGCACAGATCCTTTATTCCGATAGATTTAGGTTTAAGGGACAATAAAGTACTTCAGATTACTGCTAACCACCTTGAATCTTATCTAAGCACCTGAAGCAGAGAGCGGTCTGTTATCAACACAATTTATTGTTCTTCTTGTTAGCTGTTCCTGTTATTTAGCAAACCTCGCCCTGGTTTTAGGTAGATCTTCAAAACCTTCAGTGGATGTGTAATCAGTTATTTGCAAGGATAGTCCGTGATAATCAATATCTAACAGAAAAGTGAGGAGTTCAAAGAATGTATCTATTCTCATCAGGCACAAGAGAACAGATACCTTTTATCAACAGCAAGGACTAAACCTCAACAAATGAAGTAAAAGAGTCAAGTCCCCAGCTGGGGAGATGCGCCTAAGTGGGCACAGTACACAATGTGCTGGCCCCCAGCTTCCGACGCAATGAAATAGCAGCTTTTTAAAAAAATCAGACTTTTGTTGAGGCATTTTGATCTCTCTTTCAAACACAAACACACACACGCCACTACAGGCATAGTACCCGTGTATTATATATTAATACGTTGATTTTATACTATTGAGTGAAAATATTTCATACATATTCTATGGTAAATAAATCACGCCTCACAACTTGAGATTTGGTTCCTTCAGCAGAAACTGTCATATGGAATTTATATATTACATGGATCACCAAACTTCCAATTCCAGGCGGGGGAGAAAATAAGGGGGTTTGGTTCGTTCCTTTTAGGAAGACCAACCCTAGTTTTATGCCTGGTAAATAATATTTTATTGCCTTTGGTTTACTGTGGCATTTCTATTATCCCCTCCAGGAGTCTGCAAACTGCTTGGGTTAAAGGTCATTTCTCAAATCACTAGAATTAGTGAAGAATAGCAGAAAACTGTAAAAGGGGGAGGGGATGCGCAGTCAAACAAGCAGGATCGCCTGAAATGAACTAATAAAGAGCCCCGAGCTCTCCCGTTTGTATTTCAGAGTGATGTTTATCATCGTGTAATTGAATAATGTTATCGGACAGAGGAAAACGCCTAGCGCCGGACGATCAATAGAGAAAGGCAAGCACGCAGCCGTATTAGCAGCAGTTTGGCAATAATCAAAGCAAACACGGAATCAGTTTCGTTGCTGGAATTCTTGGGGGGGAGGCCAAAATCATATTTCTGAACAGGGAATTTATAAATTTCAGGCAAGTTTTCAAGTCATGGGGCATGGGAGTGGAAATAAGAGGCAGCAAGCCAAACATCCTGCAAGTCTTTAAGAATTTTAATTTCTTCTAGCTATTTAAAACAGCTGGGTGAGGCAAAGGGGCGGGAGAGAGAAGTATCAACAACATTATAGCCTCTCATGCTTCCCAAGCTTTTGTTTTCCAGTTTTAGTGGCAACAGAGATCTTAAGTTACTAGAGCCTTCATTCCTGTATGACTTCCTGCTAACAATTAAAGTGTTTTCATCAGAAAAAAATGCTAATTATAATTTACATTAAGAGAAAAACTATGGCTAAATATCCCAAATAGGCAAGTCCGGACACCGCAGTTATTGACTGCTTTTTTTCCAGTGCTCTAGTTCTTTTTAGTGCTGCTATAGAGCCTGTAATATGATTAAATATTTTTAACATGGAAAACACATTATTCCTTATCTTACAGATACACTTACATACTTAACTGCACAGTGTAATTCATGTTAGCAGAATACTGGATACATTTGTGTGTTCATTTCAACATGAAACTCCATATGATTTATATTCTGACACCTTGGCCAGTGGCCATACACCAAAAGCAAGATCCATTCAGAGGTTGATAGAGATATCTCTCCTCCATCTACAAATTGTTTGGGGGAACAGGCAGGTGTTTTCTAAACGAGAAGGCAAGATTTTCTAAATTGCTCACACTTAAATATATATTATTAATGCATACTGAATATTATTTTAACTTGTGTGTATGTGTAATCACACAGGCCTCATCCTGCAAATACTTGCATATGCACTTAACATTTACTGTCCCGCATAGTCCCAGGAGCATATGTGTTTGCAGGATCGGAGCCATAACTGGTCGTGGGAATGGTCATGTGATAAAAAAGCATTTATCATGTTACTTTGAGCTCCTCACCTGCACTCTCAGGGAGGCAGTGTAGCCTAGGAGATAAATCACTGAACTGCAATTCGGGAGAGGGCTGGGTTCTAGTCCCACCTTTGTCACTGACCTTGGGCAAGTCAATTTCCCACTCTCTGCCTCAGTTTCCCCATCTGCAAAATGGGGGTAATGATACTGATCTCCTTTGAAAAGCGCTTTGAGATCTACTGATGAAAGGTGTGATAAAATAGCTTCACCTGCACTCTGCTCACTAATTCATCTGCCCCAGGGACTACTTCTAACATTTCAAACTCCTAAGCACTTTCAAATAGCTGCAATTTAAAAAAAAGCAAACAAAACTTCTCCAAGAATATTTCCTTCCCATACCCCTATATGTGGAATTTCTCTCCTCTACCAATCATCCATCTCTACCCCACCCCCTAATAAAACTGCAAACTTGCCCTGAGGTAGAGAGGTTAGACTGTGTTGCCAACTCTCATGATTTTATCTCAAGTTTTGCAATAATTGGAGTTTGTCCTAAAGTCCCAGCTGCATGAAAGTTCAGCTTTCACTTTTTAAAAAGTAACTTTCTAGTCCTCACAATTGCAGAGTGAACTTTGAAAAGGAAAAGCAAATGCATCCTAAAACTTCAGAAACTAGAAGGCAAAGGAAGAGAATCCAACAGCTAAGACAATGTAATATATTTTAAGTCAATCTCCTGATTTTTAAGCCAATCTCATGATTTTTTGTGGTCAGGAAGGGGGCTTGATTCATGATTTTTGAACATCTAGGGTTAGCAATACTGGATACAGAAAGGGAAATATTGAGTCCTGGTTTAGAGACACATTTATATCTTATTTATTTTTATGATTGTAATAAGGTCACACAACTACTCAGTTTTGGTATGTGCACATATTAATGGACCTGTTAAATGTATAACAATTTAAAAAAAATTGTGTGTGTATGTTGAATTAACTCATTTCTTGAATTGGGTCCCTCTGAGCAGTATAGACAGAATGCACAGGACCTGGTTCTCAGGGGTGGAGATGAACAACTGAACTGCAATGAGTGCTGGTCAGTGAAAAGATGTGCACAAGTGGCTTAAAGCTCAATTTTTATTCCACGGGGAAGGACACAACCCAGAATAGGGAAGGGATAAATTAAAGAATATTTAGATAAGTTAGATGTTTTTCAGTCAGCAGTGCCTGATGAAATTCATCCTAGGGTACTTAAGGAACTAGCTGAAGCAATCTTGGAACCATTAGTAATTATCTTCCTGAACTCATGGTGGATGAGTGAGGCCACAGACAACTGGAAAAGGGCAAATGTAGTATCTATCTTTAAAAAGAGAAACAAAGACGACCTGGGGAATTATACTCAGACCAGTCAGCCTAACTTCAATACCGGGAAAGATACTGGAACACATTATTAAGCAATCAATTGGTAAGTCCTTGGAGGATAATAGGGTTATCAGGAATAACCGACATGGATTTGCCAAGAACAAATCATTCCAAACCAATCTAATTTTCTTCTTTGACGGGGTTACTGGCCTAGTGGATGGGGGGAAGCAGTAGATGTGATATATCTTGATTTTAGTAATGCTTTTGATACAATCCCACATGACATTCTCAAAAGCAAACTAGGGAAATGTGGTCTAGATAGAATTACTATAAAGGGGGGAGATGCATAACTGGCTGAAAGACCACACCAAAATAATAATTATCAATAGTTTGCTGCCAAACTGGGTTCCACAGGGGTCAGTCTTGGGTCCAGTATTACTTAATATTTTTATTAATGATTTGGATAATGGAGTAGAGAGTATGCTTATAAAATATGCAGATGACACCAAGCTACGAGGGGTCACAAGCAGTTAGGGAACAGGATTAGAATTCAAAGCAACCTTGACAAATAGGAGAATTGGTCTGAATTCAACAAGATGAAATTCAGTGACGACAAATACAAAGCAAAGCACTGTACTTAGAAAGGAAAAATCAAATGCACAAATACAAAATGGGGAATAACTGGCTAGGTGGTAGTACTGCTGAAAAGAATCTGGGGGTTATAGTGGATCACAAATTGAATATGAGCCAACAATGTGACGCAGTTATGAAAAAGCCTACTATGTCATAGGTAAGAACAGGGAGATAACTGTCCCACTCTACTCTGCACTGGTGTGGCCTCAGCTGGAGTATTGTGTCCAGTTCTGGGTAGCACACTCTAGGAAAGATGTGGACAAACTGGAGAGAGGCCAGAGGATAGCAACAAAAATGATAAAAGCTTTAGAAACACTGACCTATGAGAAAGACTAAAAAACTGGTCATGTTTAGTCTTGAGAAAAGAAAAACTGAGAGGGGACTCTGATAAGAGTCTTCCATTATGCTAAGAACTGTTATAAAGAGGATGGTGATCAATTGTTCTTTATTTCTGCTGAAGGTAGGGCAAGAAGGAATGGGCTTAATTTGCAGCAAGTGAGATTTAGGTTAAATATTAGGAAAATGTTTTTTACTATAAGAATAGTTAAGCTCTGAAACAGGTTTCCAAGGGAGGTTGTGGAATCCCCGTCATTGGAGGTTTTTAAGAACAGATTAGACAAATACCATTCAGGGATGGATACTTGGGCCTGCCTCAGTGCAGGGGCTAGACTTGATGATCTCTTGAAGTCCCTTCCAAAAGTGCATTTCTCTGATTCTCTGACTCTGTTGCAGCTTTCTGTAGAGTTGCTCTCCCTGTGCTTCATCAGAGCAGCCTGAAGGTTTCTCTAACTTGTGCTAGGGGACAAAAATCCAGCTGAGGATTGGCGGGGTGTGATTATAGCATCAGAAATGAGAGGGGCAGAGTGGGAGCCCCTGTGCTACTTGTATACCATTTGAGGATCAACCTTACACCGGGGGCAGGGGGGGGGGGAATCTCTCGTCTGGGTAAAGCGGCATTAAGGCCAAATTACACTGTCAGTGCTTTATAAACTGGCTGCCCCAACTCAGAGATTCTGACCCATAGTTTGGAAGTGTGATATTAGATTGCAAGCTCTTTGGAGCAGGGATTATCATTTTGTTCTGTGTTTGTATCCACGGAGCACAATGGGGTCCTGGTTATTGTCTGGGGCTCCTATGCAATACAATAATACAAATACAAATAATAATAATAATAATAGTAGTAGTATGAAAAATATTTTTGCTTCCAGGGCTGCTCTGCGATAAGATCAGCTTCTCAGTGCCGTACAGACACAATGGGAGGTTACCGTTAACCTAAGAAAAATATTTATCATATAGTATTTCACATCATGCTATCTGATTGGCTGGCCAAAGGGTGCCGCAGAAGCCCATTGGCTTCCACACATCTGAGAGGAAGGCATATAAGCCTTTCCTCCTAGCTGTGCATCATTGCACACCCAGAACAGCACTGTATGAGTTATTGCTGAATAGTTACTGCAGAGCAGGGCATTGACACAAACTATATCAAACTATTAAAGGAAGCAAATTCTGACTGCACTACAGATATAACTTTATTTGATACCCTCCTTCGCTTCCCAGTTAAGAAAGGTATTAAACAAAGAAACTCGATTTCACCGAAACTCTTCACAGCCTGCCTTGAAATGGTAAGGAGGCAGATGAATTGGAAGAGTGGACTCAACATCAATGGAGACCAGTTAAACCATCTCAGATTCGTGGATGATATTGTGTTGATCGCCGAAAATACTATCGAACTACAGAAAATGCTGTGAGAACTCAACACAAAAAGCAGCCAAGTCAGACTGAAAATTAACCATTCCAAAATGAAATTTATGTGATCTGATACATTGGCAAAAGCCCAAACAACAGTTAAGGGAGAATAAATAGAAGATGTCAAGCAATATGGCTATTTGGGACAAGAAATTAACATGCACCATGATCAGGAAGGTGAACTCTCGCGAATAAAGAAAGCAGGTTGGTGCACATTCAATTCTATCAAGAATGTCCTTCAAGGAAAAATCAACAAGGCAACATGCGCCAGTCTCTTCAACTCAACAGTACTGCCAGCAATGTTGTACCACAGTGAAACATGGGCACCGACAAAGACAGAGGAGCGGCAACTGTCTGTCACGGAGAGAGCGATGGAAAGAAGAATTCTGGGAATTTCAATCTGCAACCAAGTCCCCAATGAAGTGATCAGACAGCAGAGTGGAGTGCAGGACATCATTGTTGAGAGCAGGCATAGTAAAATGCGATGGGCTGGGCATATAGCAAGGCTCACTGACAATCGATGGACTGCAGCTGTTCCCGAGTGGTACCCACAGGAACTGAAATGACCACTTGGCTAACTTCCAAAGAGATGGGAAGATTTTATCATGAAAAGTCATGGCTGCACATGGAGAAGGAAGGCCAGAATATGAAAAGAATGGAAGATGTGTTGTGGATCGGCACAATCTATAGGAGGGCTGATGGACCGATTGATCAAGGTGTCCAAGTTACTGGAGGAGTTTAGTTAACAAAGTTGCAGTCTAGTTAAAGCACATGCCTTGCATGTTGTATGTCTTCCTGCATGTCTGGGACAATTCCAGGTCACCTGTGAGCACCATTGTCAGATTGAAAATTTCTCTTGATACTTCCAGATGGGGATTGGTAACAAACCGGGTGAGGGCTGTTGGGGTAAGACAACTGTCCAGTCAGTCACCCTGGTGTTTACTAGATATCAAAGTCCAGTTCCTGTGTGCATGAGGGAGGAAAACCATCACGCTGGGTTCTGGTGTGTAGCTATTGTAATCTCAGATCCACTAAGGTTAGGCCTCCATTCTCCACTATACTCCAAAGCAAAGTAGCTTCTTTCTGTAGCAGCGACAGGCACTCACCTTTACCCAATGTGCTCCTTCAGACTACTGTTGTAACCACCCAAGCACAGGCCACTGGTATCGATCATCTTTACAACCTTTCTTCCAGCTGAGCATTCTTCTGTAGCAACGCTTAGTTCAAAACATAGTAGCCACAGTGTAGTCACTGTTAGCAAAACAGCCCAGCAAAGTAACAGCTACAATCACAGACACTCACCTGTCTGATAATAATTGCTCTGTTGTAGTTAATTATAACTGTCTTTATTGTGGGTTGCCAATTTAGCAACATTCATTAACTTAACCAGCTCTCCCTCTAGCTAGTTTTTGTGATCCTCACACAGCACTTCCTTTCTGAACTCCAAGGGGTCATATGGTAGCATGTCCAGATTACATTGTGATTGCCAATACCACCTATGGGGTGAAATCTTAGCCTTGATAGAGTCAGTAGCAACACTCTCCTTGACTTAAATAGGGCCAGGATTTCACCCATAATGAACATCATTTTTTTCTGATGGGCTACATTTATAAATGAATTAAGATATTGTTGAATGCCAGCACCTAATGTGTTATCTAGTTTTGAAGACAACTGTTGCTTTCTTGAGTTGACCTGAGGAGGACAAAGAGAGATAGGAGGAAAATAGGGAAAGGTAAATAGCAAAGGTTGGGTTATCTATTATCTCACAATCCTGCTACTCTACAAAAACTTCACAATCCCATCTATAAATAGTACGATGTTCATAGGGCAGCAGAAGAGGGAGAAGGGGAGAAAGAGGAGGAATAATAAAGAGAGGGAGAACAGAAGAGTAGGTAGAGAAGGAGTTCTGTCTCCATCAACCTATCTATTTTTCCCATGTACAGAGGGCCTATACAATAGTATGATGCAAAGGTTTCACTGACACAAGTTTGGGATAGTTGTGTTACTCATAAGCAGCCAAGGCATGAGTGAGTTCTCCAGGCAATCCCAAAGGAATGCTGGTAGAGCCTTTATCCCATACTGCACAGTCAAGTCTCAAGGCAATTACCACCAAGTGTTAAAATATTTTATTTGCCTATTCTTTGTATCCTTCCTCTTGCTTAGACAGGTGCCTTGACTACTATAAGTCCCACTGTACAGGTCACAATGGATGAAAAAAAGATTAGAAGACATTAAAAAATCTCTACAAATTACTTAACATAGCTTTTCTATACATAAAATTGTAACCAACTTAATGTCTGATACTTCAGTACCTTCCACTGCTGTGAGTGCCTCTGGACAGTTGGGACTCTCCCCTTTGAAATACTAGACCTTAAACTTGTCTTTGATGCAGGACTGAATATTGTCAGTCTTGCACTTGATACCAGAGTAGTTTTGGGGGAGGGGAGAAATTGCACATTTAAAATATAATTTGAACATTGACTTGTGTATTATTTTGTCATGACGTTGTGGGTGTATAATCATTGTTGGAACTCTGTGGGGGATGGGGAGACTGATGTTGACTTAACAGATTAGGATGCACAGAGCTGAATATGGCCCATGATCTCTGTAAATGATCATATATTTGGGTTTTGCAAAAGAAATCACCTATCCATAAATGAATCATCTAAAAGATGCTGTCCAGTCTAAGATTGCTTAAGCTTTACTCAGTTGAATTAATGAAGCATGTAACAATCTATCATTTTCACATACTGTACTACTTTTAAAAATATATTTACATTTAAAATTCTTTGCTGCATTTGTCTGGATGGGATTTTTAAAGCCAATCCAAAGTGAAATCAGATTTTTCAAAATATTTGTTTTAAAAAAACCAAACTTCCTATAAATGTGGTATTCATTTTAGATCTCCTGTATTTAATCATAAATGTTAACATTGTCTTTGTCATGTAATTGCACCATTGTACTATGAATCTGAACTGAAAAAAAGCAAATGTTCCTTGCATCTTTATTCTTGTGGTGCAAATAGGATATGCATAATATCAAATCTCTCTCTTCAACCATCATCTTTTTGGTAACATATGGGTTACGTAAGAGGCTTTCAAATGCTTTGGTTATGCAGAGAGGAAGAAAGTTACCAAAACATAAAGATCAGATTTTTAAAATTGAGAGACTTCCTAGTCTACACATGGTTGAACTGCATAAAAGCACTAGGCTATCGTACATCAAGACATCATGCATGATTGCTTTCATCTGTTTTATCCAAATCAAATAATTATTTACCTTATATTTCAGGCAACATCTTTGCCTTTAAATAAACTATGTTCTTATCAGAATGGTATAAAATGTCATGGATCTGATAGGTTATTATAAAAATGCCTTTTTAGTACACTATCTTTAGGCTTAGCAGAATTTGATTTTTTTATCATTTTGACACATCACTGATGCTTATTTTAAGCATTTTTTTATTTTTATCGCTTAACATTTTCACAGTGGCACAAAATTATGGGGTGGTCAGACAATCATTTAATGACAATAGAAGCTGAGATTCAAAAAGTTAATGCTTTATAATGAAGGCTGCTTGTCTGTCATGGAGGTCATGGAAAGTCTTGGATTCCATGACTTTCTGTGACCTCCGTGACTTCTGCAGGTGGTGCGGCTGGCTCAGGGGCTGCCTGAGCTGGGCAGCCCCTGGGCCAGCAACAGCAGCAGTTTGGCAGTTTGGGTGTGGGAGGGGGCTCAGGGCTGGGGCAGGCTGTTGGGTGCAGGGCAGCGCTAAAAGCGGGGGAGAGAGCTCCCTGGCTCCCACTGGCATGTCCATGCAGCTCCTAGGCAGAGAGGCCAGGAGGCTTCGCGCGCAGCCCGCACCCACAAGTGCTGCCCCCGCAGATTCCATTAGGGTGGCCAGATGTCCTGATTTTATAGGGACAGTCCCAATATTCAGGGCTTTTTCTTATATAGGTGCCTATTACGCCCCCACCCCCATCCCGATTTTTCACACTTGCTATCTGGTCGCCCTAGATCCCGTTGGCTGTGGTTCCTGGCCAATGGGAGCTGCAGAACCAGTGCTTGTGGCAGGTGCAGCACATGGAGCCCCCCTGGCCACCCCTCCCCCTAGGAGCTTCAGGGACATGCCGGTCAGAGCTGGGTAGGGAGCCTGCCAGCCCCACCAACCCTCCCTGGTGTGCACCTGGGCTGTGCACCGCCACTCGCCACCTCTTCCCCCTCCCCCCCGCCAGTGGGGGTTCCAAGCCATGAACCGCCGTCTGCCTCCCCCCAGCACCAGCGGGGGTCCCAGGCCACCCCTGTCCAGCACTCATGGCCCTCGCGGCCCAAATTTTATTTAGGGGTAGATAATAAAAGTCATGGACTGGTCACGGGCCATCATTAAAACATAAATCATCAACATCACATATCAAAATAAACAAAGTTAATATCCTTAAATCAAACTCTAATAAGTTTTCAAACAGTGTTTTTCTAACTTTGCCTACCTGTAAATTTGAGTTATCATTGGAAATATTTTTTCATCAGTTTGTATGTGTGTACAGTGAAATCAATGTTTATCAACATTTACTGATAAAAATTGAAACCTTCCAGGCCCAGGAATATTTTTACACAATTTCTCCTTAGTAATAGGAGTTTAATAAATATGCAAGGCCAAATGTGTCACAATTAGTATTTTTAAAAAGTAGAGAGCTGAGAGGGAAAAGTAATCTTCATACCTAAATGATTAGAAAACTGAACCCTTTGAAGAATTGGTACTTCAGAATCACCTCTTTTCAAATTCCATGATACACCTGGTAGGCGGAACCCTAATAATTAGGACCTAATGATTCTGTCAGGAACATTGAACAGGGTTCCATATTAGGGCCCAGTCCTTCAAGGTACTGAACATCCTCAATTCCCATTGCATTCAGTGCAAGTAGTGTGTTCACTAACCACTTCACAGGGTAGGGCTTCTGGATCTGTTTTGAAAGGTGTGTTTAATTACAAAATCAGTCTTAATTTAGGTACCTCCTGGAGCCCACTGTCATATGGTGCAATAGAGGAGCAATACAGAGGAGCCTAAAGGAGCAAAAGATCTTCATGGTTCTTCTGGAGAAAGCTTGTAAAAAATGGATATGGCATCTTCAAGTGAGGGAATTTTAAGTGAGAATTGGAAAATGGATAGAAAGTTATGAAAGGATGAAAAATGTCATTCCTTTATGCTCAAGTAGCTACAGTGTAAACCACTATGCTGATGAGTACCATGGCTTCTGTAATAATGCAACAGATTTTAAACTGGATCCTTCTATGTGGGGTACATGGTGTGAACAAATGTAGACAAGGATTATCATGAAAATTATCGGTATCATCATGGGCACTCTTGTAATCCTACACAAGTTACGTGTGGTTTTAGGCTCCAATCCTACAAATCTGTATATATGTGAGTAATTTTACCCATACGAGTAGTCCAATTGGGCCCTCAGTATGTAGGAAAAATATGCTTTTTAGGGGCTAAATTCTCAGACCTATACTCATTTGAGAAGCACCTTAATTTTATGAATAGGGCCATTGCTTTCAGTAGGATTACCCATGGAGTTAAGATGCCACTCTCAGCAACTCAGAATCTGTCCTTAAAATTAATATAATTTATTTGAATGGCACAGACCAGAATAACAGCTCTTACAACCAATTGAACTGTAAGCTAAATAATTTTAGCATACTAAACTGTTTCAGAATAGGATAACATATATATTAGAACTAGTTAAAATTTTTCAACAGAACAGTTTTCTGTCAGAAAATGTTTTCAAATCAACATGGGAACATGTTGATTTGACTAAATTTTTGACAGAAATTTCAAAACAATTTGAAATCAAAATAGAGTATTTATCAACTTTCTTGTTTGTAATGATTTTCTTGTTTTGTTCTGATTGCTTTGTTTCAACTTTTATTTTAACTTTTCCCTATATTACAAAACTATAATATTTAATATTTTAAATTATAATATTTTGACATTATCAACACAATATTTAATAAGGTTGCTTTGATGTTTCTGACCTGAAATATTTCAAAATTTCTGCTTTTCCTATGAGTTTGTGATGGGGAAAAAAAATCTGAAATATTGGACTTTTCCACAGGACTGAAATTCCATTTTCAGACCAGCTCTTTAAGTATATTTTAGTTCCAGATGGAGGAAAGACAATAAAGAATCTCAATTACCTCCACCAGGAATCAGTGTTACCTATCTTTGAAGAATGATCAAGAATTCCTGCTCAATATTCAAGACCTTAGAAGAAACTTCCACTGAAGCCCTGTTTGTCACTGTTTTTCTAAGCAAGAACACATTTTTTATCATCATATGAGCTGGTCGGGTCTTTTCCTGTATTTTTCAAGCCCCAATGTTTTATTAACCAAACTCCTTGCTTTAGACTTGAGCTCATGTTCTCTGAGGAAGTACAAGTCGTAATTATGCAAGTCTTTCCTTCCCTGTCATAGGCAACATTCTCCGGGGAGATTTACAACCTTCACCTTTCAGATATGGGGATTAGTTGTTTAACTAGAGTAAAAATAATTCTGACATTGTAAATACTATCAGAATTGGAACAGCTCCTCCAGGAACTAGTCATTTGGAAGGACCTGGGACTTTATTCTTGTATTGTGGTTTTTTTTTGGTGTGTGTGTGTGTAACACATTGGTTCTACAGTGATTCCTGAGACGGGAATTAATTGGATGTTGTTTAGTTTCAGAAGCCAGACACTTTATATGTGATTTGTTTTACCTAACTGCATTAGTAAGAATCAAACTAACTTTCAGTCAGACCTAAGAAATACTATACAATAACCCTGCACAAATTATAAGAATTTGGAGAGATTTTAATAAGAGATTATATTCTTTCACAGCAATGGAGTACTGATCTCCAAAAATGCAATCAGCAAACCTATAAACAGACATTCTGTAAGTTAACTTCCATATGAAGTCCTAATGCGGTGGTTTCATTTTCTAGCCAAAGAGTTCAACATTTGGGATACTCAGTCTGTCTCAATTCCATATGGGCCAAATTCTGACTAACATGGGAGAAATGGTATTGCCCTTCCCCCCCATTCCTCTAAACATATATGAGCCAAACGCAGTAGCAGGGCTTGAAGTCAGAGGGAGTCTTTCTATTGACAATAGTGTGCTCTGGATTAGGCCCCTAATGCGTATGATTGACAACAGTCCTGTGCACAACTCCTGGCTTCACATATTCTATTTGAGCCAAGAGTAGGGCTAAAACATGGGAGCGGTGTGTGTGTGTGTGTGTGTGTGTGTGTGTGTGTGTGTGTGTGTGTGTGTGTGCAAAGGCTATGCAATAGGCTTGGTTCAGACAGGTATTGTTTATACAGGTATAATACTTCTAATAACCAGGTGCCTCTGTCCCATGCATCAACTTTGTCACTTTTCATTGAGGTCATAATAAGGACCTTTTTTCATACCAGATACAGATTTGTTCAGTGCTTTTATGTCCCAGGGTTGTGCTCACACCTAGACAGAATTTGTTAAAAAATACACAAATGCCCCTTATAAAAAAATAAATTAAATGTAAACTCCAGAAATAAACTGCATATGGGGAGCCAAATCTTCAGACGTCAGCACCTAAGTTAGAACTAGTGATTCTTCCTTCATGTGCTTGCACCATCAATTTGGTGTCTGAAATGGAAAAACACCTAAGTACCCATAGCAAGTATTTCAGTGGGCAAGTGCAGAATTAATCTCAGAGTATTTTTCTACAATCTCAATCTTTTACTCTGTGTGTGTGTGTGTGTGTGTGTGTGTTTAACCCATGTAAGTGGCATCATTTATAAAAAATTGAGTTATTAAAAAAGACAAACTATCAAAAAGCAAATATATGTCCCATGTAAAATAGGTGATGACAGTATGATGTGCGATATTTCTATTGCCATATATTTGGCAAGACTTGGATAACTCATATTTAGCCAAAATATATATAAATAAAAATTTGCTAGTACTCCATACTAACACATATTTTGTATGTATATTTCTTCTCATTATCTATAGAGCAGACAAACTCTTACCTGAATTCTAGTTAATCACAGATCAGCAGTAATGTCCCTCAAGTTGTACAGCCTTTTTAAAACTGGACAGGTAATCGTGATTTGTCATCTTCATTGCTTTCTGGGGCCATCTAATTTCTCTTCACTGCCTTTCACAGCCCTCTTAGCTGGCTGGTCCATCTGGAGTTTGCTGGCTGCTCTTCACTGAGCTCTGGGAAGGAGACCCAGAACAGTTTACAGCTGCCAGAACATCTGGAGTCCACTGGCTTCTCTTGGTTAGGGACCCAGAGCACAGTCTTTTTACAGCTGTGCAGCTGGCTTCCCCCTTCATCTGAAACTGTGTTTATCCAAAGGTTTCATACTTTGCCAGAGACCTCTGGATACATGGGTTATACTGTGCATGTATGTATGCTCTTCTTTATTGCAAAACCTAGTGTACATTTCAATCATTATATACACTGACTTTATGCTGCATTTATAGATGTCACTAACTCTCCCTTATACGAGTGACAATCCTGTGCTGCTGTAGCCAATGTAGGCCAAAGAGGAAAGGCAGAGAGAGTATAAAAAACAAACAAAAACAATAAGTCCTGATTCTACAATTGGATCCACGTGGGTGGACATCTGTCTCTGTGGAGCTTCATTGTAGCATCAGGGCCTATTTGGAATAAACAAAATACAGGGTGGTGTGGCAGGCTACATCTAGTGGAGGGAGGGGTTTGCCCATTGTTTGAGAAGCCCTGCAAAACTCACTCATTGCTCTGCTGCATGTGTAAAATGAGGTCAGTCCAAGCTCCTTGCAGTAAAATGCAGACAATACCCTACATCATCAAATATCCTTTCTTATCTCTGGGCTGCATTCTGCCCTGGGATGCGTGCAGGGCCCCCGCTAATTTCAATGGGAGCTGCACATGTGCTTTAGAGGGCAGAATTGGCTTTATTTACAGAGTGTGGGAAAGCAGCAGTATATCCATGGATCAGTAATTAAAAGTTTTACTTTTAGGAGTAGAGAGGTGACCCCAAAATCTGAAACTAATGGAAACAAATTCATGTAATTACAAAGCCTCATGTTTCATACTTCCTGAAAGGCGTTAATGCCAGCCAGGATGCACTTTACATAGATTACCAGATTTCTTTCAGGGCCAAATCCTGCTCTCAGAGCATAGCACAAGCAACCAGATATGAACTGGAATTTCTACAGTCCATCAGTTGGCTTACCCCAGGCTACAGAGTAGCATTGAGCCCCTCTGGACTATTACTCAGAGCTGCAGCACTTCTCCGTCTTTGAGCCACTGGGCAGAAACACAGATCTGTCACCTCTTTCTGCACAGCCAAGCCATAAGTCACCTGATTCTGCTGTGTCCAAGATGGGAAAGAGGCAGGACCTGCCCCTAAAAGCAAGTAGTGATCTACTATGAAAGCAGAATTAAGAATGAACATTGATATGTTGCTGGCTGAATTCTAATGCACCATATGTGCTGTCCGAATAAAGAGCCAAGCAATCATGAATGATTACATTTGGTCCAGAAAGAAGATGTTATGAGCAATCAATACTCAATTTATAGTGTTCCAACTCCAGGCCAGATAGACATAAGTAAAATATATAATAAATGTGCATTTAGATGTCGTTAATAGTGCAACTTAATATCCCATGTAAGTACAATATTATATAGCCTTATATTGCTCTTACCATGAGGAATAATTTATAGGTAAAGAAACAGAGCTTAAAACTAAGAGACTGTGTTTTTAAATAACCTACCTGAAATGCATACTTACTTACCTTTTATTCTCCTGCTATGTGTGCACTGAGTTGGTCCAGGGAGTTCTATGAGGTAAGAAATTCCTGTCCAACAAAAGTTCCTTTTCTAAAAAAATGAACATAATGGAAAAGGCGAACAACTTACCAGGCAGCTGAAAAAGGAGTTGACTGTGTAGAGAATTTCACACCTAATGGCTTTTGGTCAGTAAAATATATAAACAAAATGTAATTTTCTATGCAATTATAAAGGGTCACACAAAATATTATGTTTTAGAAAACCATGCAAAGAGTATATTGCTCACTAAGTCCTTAATTCTGAAAACACTTCCTAGCATGAGTAACTTTACCTACCTTACATAAGTAAAGTTACTCTGGTGCATAAGTGTTTGTGGGATTGGGGCCTAAGAGACAGTTTCCTTTTGAAACAGTTTGTGTAACAGTAACAAGAGGAAGATAAATTACTTTGAATGGTAGCAATTAGAGAAAAGAGGAGTGTGATGAATTTACCATGTGGAAAACATCTTATATTTGTTTATAGTCATTAAACTTAGCTTTAATGACACTACACTGATTTCAGAAAGAAACAGTTTATTTGATGAATAGAAACAAGCTGATCAACAGTAAGTACTTCCCATACACATGATAATAATGTTATGATCTCTAAATACCTTGGTACTTCACACTTTTACTAGACATTAAATTACAATGACTGTCTAATACATGCCCACTGGTAATTTCTAAGGATTCCTTAGTTTCATATCAATGTCCTTAACCACATATCAATATCACAATCCAGAACATGCCACTCACTTGAGGAAATTATTACATGAAGCACTATCAAATAAGGGGTTAAGGTAAATAGAGAATACTGACCCATTGTTGCAGAACATCACATTCAAACATCACTCTACACAAAAAAACAAAAAACAACCCTCCCCCCCCCACACACATTGCAGATATAGTTTGTGTCAACACATCTGAGGTCTTTTCATAAACACTGTTGAAAAAGGAAATTTAAACCCACTTTCAAATGAAAGTCAATGTGCAGTTACGTGCATACTAGATAAACAAAAATCATTAAATACAAAATTCATACTGTACATTTAAATGAAAGAAAGATTGTGCAGTACAAGCCTGATTCCACACTAAAATAATAATTATTTATCTTAAATGTTAGCCAAAAGTTGATTTAATTTCTTACATTTAGAAGGGGGTGGGGGGAACTACCAAACATTGCTGAAATAAAATAATTTTCCCAACATCACAGTGTTTATTGTAAACCCCGAGAGTCTATTTCAGTATATGAAAAGATTTTTCTCCAAACATCATAGATATCACATGAAATGAAAAAAAACAAATGTTAGACAAAAATTTTTTTCTTTAGGGGCTAACTCATAGCCCCTGATAAAAGTTTAGATCAATACTCTTACAATATGAATGGAGCAAAAAGTGCTCCTAAAATAATGTGTGTGACAAAATTGGCACATACATATAAATATTTAACTATACAGTTTTGTTTTTATGACCCTATTTTCACCTAGTTTATTTCCTACTTCAAGTATTCAGTTGCAGAGTTAAGGTAAAGACCTGATTGTAAGAGACACAGACAGTTGTCCCAACAAGTTCATCACAAGAAACTAGTTCTGTTGTCTGAGTTTGCAAGTGCAACATTTGTCATATGTGCTAAATAAACTCCCAAGAGCTTTGCTGTTTTGAAAAGAAAGATCTAAAATTCCATTGATAGTTAAAGGACAAACTTTTTAAACATGAATGAATTTGGATCACCTATGCTATACTAATTCTATACATTTTATTCTATTTACTGAGATGAAACATCAAGAAGGACTCCTGCTTGACTTAGTTGCTCTTTATTTGCACCAAAAATGATGGTACAAGAAAATACTGTTTTCTACACAGCAGTCATTTTAAAGGGGTTAATATAGGTATGGCTCACATAGGATGTTACTTCAGGGATAATTGCACCAACAATTTCAAAAAATAATATTTTTCTAAATTCAGTGCAAGACTTTCGGAATAACCACTTTAGAATCCTTTTTTTTTTTTACAGCAGCAAAGAAAAACTACTAAGAATTAAGGCCACCCATGCTTAAATTCATTGTTTGTCCTTTAATAATGCAAATATTCAATTGCCACTCACGTCAGTATAGAAGTACTTCTTCCATTGACAAAAAGAGAGATGCATCAGTAAAACAGCTGAACATTTGCACATGTTTGCCAGACTGACTGAAAATGGTTATGAAGTTGTAAGGATCCTCTCTTTGAGGAAGTGGTAGAGCTTTAACTCTCATTTGTGTCTCATCACTACATTAGAATGACTTCAGATTTTTTCTTTTTCCTGGCATGTGCTTTAAATTATTCATCTTTATTTGAAATTCTTTGTTGATACAGACAGCTTTTAATTTCTCCTCATTCATTGATATTTTCTTGTTTAACATCAAAAATTCATTGGGATCCATCATGGAGGCTGTTTGTTCACTACAGAAAACAATGACAAATGGTCCTTCATTTTTAGGAAGCCTAATGCATATACTGTATTCATAGCATTCTTATCTTGATATATTTATGAGTCCCAGCTTTTATTAATACATACCTATATGCATTTGGATGATAAAAGGTTGATCCACTCCAGTATATGTGTGCATGTATACACATATGTACATATACATACCTCAAGCTTTTACCATCCATTAATATATAAATTTGGTATGTAAATTATTGATGATCAATTTAGATGTCCCATGCATTGTCAGAGACACACACCATATTTTCATAAGGCTAATCCTTGCCAACAGCAAGTAGTACCAAAAATTGATTTCATTTCCAACCTGGCCCAGAGGTTAATACTCGTTACACTATCAAAATGTGATTATTTGAGTAACGGTAGATATAAGAAAACAGAGGAGGGTAAAGGCTTAGTTTTTACTTTTCTGAAAAGCCCACTTCTAACTGGGGGTGAGATTAATGCAGACTCCATTATATAACAGTGTACTAATACCTCTTTGACAATCTAGTCCACTTTAGAAGTGTTACTGTAGAATACGCTAGGCAGAATCAGCAGATGAAGATACTGCACCTAACAGAACCTGAATTACACATTAAAAATCAATACCAATTTATCAAAATTGGTTAAAAGAATCCATTTAACTGAACTTCATTAAATAATAATATTCTGAACACAAGACCCATTAAAGGTGGAAATGAAGTTCTTGTAATTTCTGATTGAGTCCCCTTCATTATTTTCCAGAGTATCTGACTTCATAATGACTACAAGAAATAATGGAGAAGACACCAATTTATGCAGCATTTCATCTGTTAACAACCTCAGCATTCATCTTCTGTTTCTATGATCTGCTCCAGGATGTCATGGTTATGTTTGGAGATCCACTGCAATAGATTATCAGCTTAATTCTGCAGTGCTGCATTTTTTCCTCCTCTTTCTCCAGCTCCTCTGGCAACTGTAACAACACAATAAACCATTCCAATTATTAAAATGCTTGGCAGGTACAAATAGTGCCAGTTCTTACCCAGTCAAGGCTCTCATGGAAGTAAGAAGAAATTTTGCCTACATAGGGAGAGAGTCAGAACTTTCAGATTTGAACCTATTATATTTATAGAGTGCCAATCATCCTAGTACCTAGGCCCATGTTTATTTCTTCTACAGTTTACTTGTACAGCAAGATCTAAAAGAATGGGGCTGCTTTTAAATTCCAAAGATGTTAGATACCACTAGATATTGTGATTTTTTTCCATGTTAAATATATTTACATGTCTTATGCAAATAGACAGGATCTTAGGAGCAGAAATGCTGCAGTTGCTGACAAACCTAAAGGTCTTTATTTTGAAAGAAAGCATGCTCCTTTCATTTGTCTGCAAGTAGAAAAACAATTACTGTCTGAAATAAGAGCCTGGTGCTGCTGCCCCCCCAAGAGGTGCTGAGGGCTCTTAATTTCCAATGAATTCCATGGCAGGTGAGGGTATTCAGTACCTCTCAGGACCTTCCAGAATTGAGAGTACTGAAAACAACGAAACTTTTTACCAGTATATTTTAAGGTAAGTCCATTTCAATTTTCTAGAAAGTAGATTGAGGTTTTTTTTAGAAATGCAAATCTCAGATTTATAAAAGGTTAAAATATACAAATGTTCCCTATGACCATTTTTGTCCTGTAGCCACTTACCCACAAGCATTGTACTTACTGGTATGAGTAGTATTATTGAAGTCAATGGGATTTCTCAAAATAGTACGCACTATGGGCCAGAGTCACAACCCTAGGAAGTTAGTGGAAAGACTCCTACTGCCTTCAATGGGCTTTGGACCAGGCACAAAATCTGGTAGTAAGTATATGCAGGGTCAGACCCAACTCACAGTAATGGCAACAGAACTCAAGTAACAATAAAATGCCTAACAGCCTTGAATACAGTGCAGTCAAACAGTCTTATTTAGTACATGTATATGTCAGATGGGGGGGGGGGGGGGAAACCAAACACTTCCCTTGCAGTGCATGTGCACATTAATTTATTGAGTTTGTGAATAAAAAAGGACAAATGCATTTACCTACTAGGATTCTCAATTGTTGGTCTCACATTCATGTAACTGACAAGTTTCCAAAATGTTTGTTTAAAAATGGTATAAAATATATTATTGCATTAAACAAATCATCTTTCTGCTCTTGGTACTGTTAAAAGACTATGATGAAGTTGTTTTGTAAATAGAATTATTTGGCTAAAATGGCTTTTTATTTTTAAAAGATAACACTTTATCAGTGTGGTTTTTCTGAAAGTGCAGCTCCACACTGTTTAAGTGCTGTGGACAAACAAACATGCAAAGAATTTGAAATCTGTATTTACAGGTACACATCTGTGTGGTGGCTGCATATATTTATAGTCAGATGAACTATCAATCTTCCTACAAGAACTCGGTGCAATTCTTTTGGTTAAAACACTTAGGACCTGATCCAAAGTCCATCCAAGTCAGAGGAAAGATTCCCGCTGACTTAAATGGGCTTTGGATCAGGCCATTGAATAGGACAAAAATGACTTCTGCAGAGCTGGAAAGCAAGGGAGTTCCTAAAGTAGATCATGTTACTAGTTCTGGCACATAAAATCTTTGCAAACTTTTTATGAAAACTGTAAGTCAGGGCACGTGTTACATTTTGTGAACTGTGCATAGTTCCCATTCTTTTGGGTACCGAGGATTTTTTAATCATCCAAAGAGATATATAGATACAGGAAAAACCCATGGAAATTAACGAGAAGTGTACATTCCTGCAAGTATTAGAAGAAAAAATGTCTACATCTTTTTTTAACAGGTTGGGAAATGAATAAAACAATCACAGTGATTGTTTTATCACAATCTTCTATGTATCTTGATATTTTACAAGCTAAAGCACCTTTGCAATTAACACTCATTTATGCTGTTAAAAGTAAAGAACTCAGATCAAACAATGCTAGTCTGAGGAAGAGCAATAACATGCAAAATACAATCTCTCTGAAGTCCATTTTCCTACTTTTCATTTAGGGTTTGACATACAATAACAGAACTCCTGGATAAAACTCCACCCACTTAATCAACCAATCCATTCTTCAGGAAATTATATTATTGGAAGTACATGAAAAACCTGTTCACCACAAGTGGGAAATGCACAATATTTTTCAAATAAGTCAAATAAATATATAAAAGGATATTGCTGTCAAACACCTACAAGGTCTGAGTAAATATAATTTATATTTGTGTTTCTTCAATGCAGTAACAGCATTAGTCACTGACAAAAAGACAAACCTAAGATTTGGCTAGATATATTGGACCTGATATTCAGAAGTGCTGAACACCCACAACTCCAAGTGATAGCAATGGAAGCTACAGGTGCTCAGCACCTTTGACTGTCAGTTAGATATCACTGAATGAAAATTACACAGGGATCTGAAGATATAAAAAGTGTGATTGCTCATAATGTATGTTCAGAATATTTTTCTTTTGGATAAAGACACCTGCCTGATTACTAGTTTCTGCCTCCAGTCCTTTCTTTTCAGTGGTTATTTGCAGAAACAAGCTGGGGGGAGAGAGAGGGTAAACACAAAGGGGTTAAAGGGGAAACTGTTTAATAACGGTAGTAAAATGCAGGCTATTTTTGACATCTGGGTTAATGTCCATTATGTTCCATATGCTTTCCAAATGTTTGCAACAAGCACCCACATACAAAAACAGATACTCATTCACATAGCCTTAAATTGCCCTCTTCTAACCTGTTACACATTCTACCAGCATAAAAGGCCAACAACTGATATGGTCATTAGTGAGAGAGAGAGAGAAAGAAAATAGCCAGTTACTGTTAGGAAATTGGTATCTAACCAAATGGTGGTACTACAAAGCTATCATTAATGAAAATCCAGTAGGACCATTTCTGCTCCTTAACAATCTATTAGAAGACATCTGCATTATGACTTAACATCTTTAAAAATGTTGTCAAAATGAATTCCTTGTATTCCTAGTGAAGATTTATTTATTATTATGATCAAAGTACTAACAAATTATGTTAAATAATTTAATTTTCTTGGTCTAAGCAACTAGCCAAAACAGTAATAATTCAAAAATAGGATTAGAGACCATTGGTACTAGCAGTTTTAAAACTGTGCTATGGAATGCCACATTATAATCTGAATGCAATTGCGATCCAAATGCATTCTTAAGTATTTGTGGTCAATCCCAAACTGTGAAATATTGAGATAGGTAATGAAAAGTGGCATGGAATTCTATTCCTGATTCTGCCACTGACTGACCTTGGGACTTTCTATGCCTTAAACCTCTTACATCGGAAGGTAAATAACACAGAACTACCTCACAAGGAGTTGTAAGGCTTAATATCTGAAATGTGCTTCAAGATTCTTGGATGGGTGCTAAATATTATTATTTTTCAGTCTCTGTATTTGATTAAAACTATACACCATAATAAAAGATTACTTTTATATATGGAATTACAAGTAAAAAGGGAGTATGTGGTTTGTTCAGATACTTGTAACTGTCAGTATTAGCATGTATTACAGAATAGGTGATTCCCCAGGTCTTCAGTGACAAGTACCATGTGGGCATAACAGAAAGACCGCAGTTGGATTCAGCTGCTGGATTCAGCTAAGAATCTGTTCATGACTTCAGTGCAATCCTGCAGTTTAGATCAATGAGAATCTTGTGGACTGTTTTTCCCCTTCCTCTCAAGTGCAGATGCAAACATGCTCAAAATTTAGAAACTTGAAATTCAACACTAGGGACAACATTGGGTGCTTTTTTTATGCAAATCTAATAGAAATGTGCTCCACTATATTAATACATTATTGAACACAATAGGCTACCTACAATTTGAACTCCTCTGTCACTGCAACCTGAGGACTTGTATTATTCCTGTAACTTTTTGACTGCCAAATTGTTGGGAGGGGACAGATCCACAAAGAAGATTTTGAATGAATAAATATCTGTCTGTTTCTAAATGAGTATAGCATTCTGTCAAACACTGCTATATGGATTTAAAAGTCTCTAGCAAAAAAGGGCCAAACCAGGAGAAATAATTAAAATATAAATTTTTATCCAACCTGAAATAGAAAACTTGCAATACTGAGATGCCAAAGACACCTAAGACACTTGCTGAGTTAAGTGAAAAGGTAAAATCTAGTTTGAATTTATAGCATTCCTTCAGTGTCCCTCTAGGAGTTTGGCTTTATGCCAGTGTTCCTTGTTAAAAATTTGTTAAACGTGTTTGGCATTAATGCAAACACAAAGTACTCATTTGTTACAAATTCTATTGGAATGCATTCATTTAAGGCAATGAAGTAGTTACCAGAAAAGAAAAAATGTTCATTAAGTACATTTTAAAAATACAATGATGTATGCAGTGCATAACTATGGCGCCCCAGTGGCTATATAAATATCTGACAGAATAACCACAAGTTTTGTTTGGTTTGAAATTGGACTCTTTTAAACATAACTGAAAGAACAAAAACAGTTTTTGTTTGTTGTCAAAACTGATGTTAGTTTTTCTTGTTTAGAACTAGTTACAATAACCAAAGTTTTGGCATACAATTTCTTATATCTCAAATCAATAAAACATACAGGTTAAAATAATGCAGAAGGAAGTCTCTTGCATCAAATTGTAAATTGAGCACTGCATATTCTATCCAGAAAACACTGAATCCAGAAAACAAAACACCCTGCTTTCAGGAGAGCAAATTTTAGTCATTCTTAAAAATTCCACTTAGAGGAAATGACACCTGTTAGTTTTGCAATTGTCTGACAACATTTGGGTACATGTAGGCAAAAAGTGCACTGCTTAATCATAGTACAGCAAGAATAAAACAAACATCCCAAACCCTGTTTAAACAATTTAAATCTTAATAACGTTCCTTCTTCTTCATGGTAACATGAAATATTCCTGAATAATGATAATTTCTTAGAAGAGGCCATTTTGAAGTTTTTTTCCTAGACGTTAGAGACTATCATTAAATTGTTAAAACAGAATAATTCTTCCTCTTACTATACATTGCGTTACAGATTATTCACAGTAAATTTTAAAATAGTAAAAGTAGGAGATAAACTAGCCTTTTTTGAAGATTCCAAATAAAAGTGGATAAAGTGAAGTAAGACAATGCAGGTATAAATATTTAGTGATTCGCAATAATCATCTATAAAACAAATATTTTTTAAGAAAGGACTTTGTTCATTTCCTGGAAGGGTAATTCAGAAATGATCACATTTTGTTATTTATGTTTTAAATTCTTTACACAATAAAGTTAATCTGTACAAAAAGATCTAGAGCTGGTTGAATTCCTGCATGGATCTGATGAATTTTCCAGATTGCTATAATGCCAGAATTGTCAAATTATCCTAACAGCTTTCTTTGACAGGGTTGTGGATGGAGGGAAGTGGTAGATGTGGTATATATCTTGACTTTAGTACAGCTTTTGATACTGTCTCACATGACCTTCTCACAAACAAACTAGGGACATACAACCTAGATGGAGCTATTATAAAGTGGTTGCATAACTGGTTGGAAAACTGTTTTGAGAAAATAGTTATCAGTGGTTCACAATCAAGCTTGAAGGGCATATCAAGTGAGGTCCTGCAGGGACCAGTTGTGTTCAATATCTTCATCAATGATTTAGATAATGGCATAGACAGTACACTTATAAAGTTTTTGGACAATACCAAGCTGGGTGGGGTTGCAAGTGCTTTGGAGGATAGGATTAAAATTCAAAAAGATCTGCACAAACTGGAGAAATGGTCTGAAGTAAATAGGATGAAATTCAATAAGGACAAATGCAAAGTACTCCACTTAGGAAGGACAATCAGTTGCACACATACAAAATGGGAAATGACTGCCTAGGAAGGAGTACTGCAGAAAGGGATCTGGGGGTCATAGTGGATCACAAGCTAAATATGAGTCAAATATGTTTAGTTTGGAGAAGACTAAGGGGAGACATGATAACTACATAACAAGAAGGAGGGAGAAAAATTGTTCTCTTTAACCTCTGAGGGTAGGACAAGAAGCAATGGGCTTAAATTGAAGCAAGGGTGGTTTAGGTTGGACATTCAGAAAAACTTCCTGTCAAGGTAGTTAAGCACTGGAATAAATTGCCTAGGGTGGTTGCAGAATCTCCGTCATTGGAGATTTTTAAGAGAAGGTTAGACAAACACCTGTCATGGATGGTCTAGATAATACTTAGTCTTGCCTTGATGCAGGGGACTGGACTAGAATTTCTCTTGAGGTCCCTTCCAATTTTATAATTCTATTCTATAAATAGCTAACCTGAGTTACGAACAACAGCAGATACCATAGGAATGAATAAAATCAAATTGTTCCAAATCATCTGGGCAATGACAGTCCTTGAAAACTACTGTACCATTATATGATAGAACTAGATGAAGTTTGTGAGCCTTGAGACTATTTAGACAAGGATGCTTTCTCTACTAGGAATGTTTATAAATCCAAGTTAGGACATCGATGTTACTCGACAGATTTTTTTAATAGATACTTTTTTATAAAAACAAGTCTAGTGCAAAAACAACGCTATTCAGAACTATGCCAAAATTTAAAACATTCTTCAGTGTGTAATTTCTACACTGAAATAAAAAGGGGATTACAGGAGCTCCATTAAGAATCACTTCAAAATATTGTTCTCACGGGGCCTGAATCAAAGTCTATTGAAGTCAATGGACAAACTGCCTTTGATGTCAATGGGCTTTGGATCAGGCTCAGAGAGGGCAGAAAGGAGCAGTCACTGGGGCACAAAGCTATTTGTCAGGATGCTAACAACTCCCCCAAGGTGCAGCGTTTGAAACAGGACATTTGCTACCATTTTAAATGAGCAGAAATATTGACTCATGAAGAGGCTCAAACGACAAGAGTTCCCAACACGATCCTAAAAACTGGCATTAGTAGAGATCACCTAATGAAATTTGAAGGAGCCTTTTTCATCCTTGCTGATGTGGAATGCCATTTATTCTCCTGCTAGGCACTAATTAGGGGCCTTGTCTGAAGATCAAGGTTTTGCAATCTCTGCTTCTTAATAACATGGTTTGCCTGTCTGCCACCTGGGACAAGGCAAGGTACTCTCTTTTACTCCAAACAGCAGGCACTGCCTTAGGCCTGTGCAGGCAGGAAACTGTTCCGGCACTTTCAGTAATTTAACCACTTCGCTATTGGCCTTCTATAACCATACTTAAAGTCCTGAATAAGCAGTGACCCATCCAACAGGAGTGCACCTATTTAATATAAATTACTGTGTGATTGGATATCAGATAGTAAAGGAAAACTTAATATATAATTATGATAATAAATGACGACATCAGAACTACATAGTCTGTTTATTTATAAACGAAGCGGAGGACACAAATCAACAAACCATTTGTTTTGTTTCAGAGTTAGAGACAATTCAAACTTTCGGTGGCTGACAAATGAAGTGGTTAAATAAAAGCTGTGTCAAGCCCCCAATCTAATAAGTCATCTTATTAGGAAGTTGTGATGCCCTGCTTGCCCTGGCTTGTGGCTTGTCTGCTCTACTGAAAGATCTCCTGCTGGGACCTTTGTGGCATTACATGAGGTAGAGAGGTTGCTGCAATATATGAGCCTTGATTCTGAGCAGCCAAAACAGCAGGAGAACTAAGCTGCAAAGAATTAAACATGTAACAACTCTACAGCACAGTCAGTGATTGAGGTTGGCCCTTTTGCTGTTGACACATTCTGGCCCCTGTAGGTTGTGGTCACTAAGCCCATTAGAGTTGCAGTGTGGCAACAGCTAGTTCAGCAAGTTCAATGTGTTTCTGTTTTATTTCTAAACGCAGGGCGCAAGCTCGCAATGATAGCAGAACGAAATAAGGCAACAGAACCATGCTATAAACACAGTCGTCATTGTCAGGGATGTGAAACTTGTTTTCAAAAACTGTTTATTTTTGGCAGATGGAGGTTGGATGTATTTTTGCATTTTGTTAACTGTATTTTAATTTCAATTTACTGCATGCTTTTAAAAAAAAAAGCCCCGAGTGATGTTGTTTCCTTTTAAAAGAGAAAATTGTCACTAGTTAGAGTGATCTCTTTGTTACTAGGAATTCATGGAAAAAATGAAAACAGATGGCATGAACCCACTAAAATCTCATTTGGGGTCAATCCCATTCATTGGCACTTACTGTAATTAAATCCACGCTCCTCAGAAGTCTGGTAAAAAGATATGCAAAATACCTCTCATTCAGAAAAAAAAATCCAGAGAATGTGAAATGAGCTCTAAATGTGAATGCACTTAAACAAATGAGATATCTATATGATCAAAACAGATTTAGGGCAAGATTTAAAAGGAAAAAAAATCTTAGGCAAGTCATTTAAGCTAGGCAGTATGTATAACACACACATTTTAAAATGATGATTCCTCTCTCCACAGGGTTAGGCTTTTCTGTGCACTCTGGGAATGGTGAAAGTTGCCAGTTAGGGTGACCATGTGTTCCTGAATACTGGGAGGGTTCTCAAAAATGAGTTTTCGATCCCAGTTTTTCTAAACTCCTGCAGGCTTGTCACCTGAAGGAGCCATTGGCCAGTGCAGATGGTGCAAATGACAGCTGGCTGAGTGCATGTGTCCCTCAAAGACTTCCTTGCCCTCCAAACCTGTCGTAAATTGCCAGCCTGCTTTCGCCCCCACTGTAAGGCCTCTTGGAGACTCTCTACCCCCCTACATGAGTCCTTGAGCCAAACACTCTCCATATTTAGACTTAAATCCACAGGGCAGCGGGAAAGGAGGAGGAGAAGGGAGCTGCTTGGCTGAGCAGGAGTAGGCAATTTCTCTTGGTCTATGCATATTTCCCTGACACCCTCATCCCATCCTTGGACAGGTGAAGTGACAGGCTTTTCACTTTAAAATATGGTCATTTAACTGCCAATACATCATTTAGCTGCTGGTGAATATGAAACCCCATGCTAACTACCTTTTCCAGACACACACAAAGCTGCTGGCAAGAGCAAAGCACATTATTTGTCAGCCACCACTGAAGAAGGAATAGCTTTCCCTCTCCCCCATTTTGTGTTCTTGGTAGTTGGCCTGATCTGAGTTAGGCCATAGCTATGGAAATCTATTGATTGATGGGCTCTGGAATCTCCAATTTTGTGGGATTTACCTTTTCTGTAATGCCTAGATTTGCTGATAGCGAGTTGGGGATTAGAAGGGAATACTCCCATGTATATTGGCCTGGCACTGAGAAGTTTGTTTTAGTTTCCCGCTGCAAGAGTCAGCTGATAGTTAACCATGAAAACTGTCTGGAGTTGCGTTTAGCTAACTCAGGTTATTGTGGGTTTCATTGTGCCTTGCTCCTGGAAGCATATTGGTCACTACATTTTTGTTGTGCTGGAGTGCCTTGTGCTAGTGGTTGGAGGTTCAATGCAAAAGGATCACAGGCATAGAGCAGGGATGCAAGGGAGCTAGTTTTGTGGGTGGATCAAGTGTGTGGACAGGTGTTAAGATGAAACACAGATTTGAAGTACTTCATGTATGGGCCCGTTTCTTTCCCCTGGGGAAAGGGCTGGATTCTTGGCTTGAGAGGACATGTCTTCTTGGAAATGCTGGGCACAGAGTGGTGTTTTTGGAGCTGATGGCTCCCATAAATTGGCAGAGAATTGCTGGGATTATCATTTTTGGTCCAGTAGCCATTTTGTTATTTAATTTAATACAAGTACATCTTGCCTGAGATGACATGCACATGTTTTTTCCGATCACATGGGGGGAAAAGCAAAGTGTTTTTATTTTTAAAGATTTGTGTAAGCCAGGGGTCAGCAACCTCTGGCACGCGGCTCACCAGGGTAAGCACCCTGGCGGGCCAGGCCAGTTTTGTTTACCTGCCATGTTGGCAGGTTCAGTCGATCGCGGCTCCCACTGGCCGCGGTTCGCCATCCCAGGAGAAAGGGGGCGGTGGGAAGCCTTGGCCAGCACATGCCTCGCTTGAGCCGCTTCCCGCAGCCCCCATTGGCCTGGGACGGTGAACCGCGGCCAGTGGGAGCCATGATCGGCCGAACCTGCCAACATGGCAGGTAAACAAACTGGCCTGGCCCACCAGGGTGCTTACCCTGGTGGGCCGCATGCCAGAGGTTGCCGACCCCTGGTGTAAGCTAATGAGTTTGAAAGCCTTGTTCCTTGGACATGCATATTCATACTGACAGTTATGCCTTTAGTCACACAATGGGCTTGTCTATACAGCACCAGCTAAGCACACTAGAGAGGAGTGCTCTAACATGTTGCGTGCCAACTACCCAATTCAGAGCATGCCAGCAGGGTCTGAAAGGTAACTAGTTCACATTAAGATCCAGGGCTATGTTAATGCAAAATAGATACCTTTTAAAACACACCAGCAAGGTCTGTATAGAGCAATTAGAGTGCATCACATTAGTGCACTTTACAAATCACACCCCTCTGGCACAGTTTGTCACACAGTGTAACAAGCCCTTGTTGGTTTTTTTGTGTGATTTAAACAAATTATTAGCACCCTGTTTTACTAGTGCATTCTGTTAGCTATTAGTCATGTACTGCTTAAATGGAAGTTAATAGAATCTGAAACCACCACCTGATTGACAGCAATTAAGGCTGTCAAGTGATTTTTTAAAAATCGCAATTAATCGCACAGTTACAAAAATTAATTGTGATTAATCGCACTGTTAAATAATAGAATACCATTTATTTAAATATTTTTGGATGTTTTCTACATTTTCAAATATACTGATTTCAATTACAACACAGACTACAAAGTGTACAGTGCTCACTTAATATTTATTTTTGATTACAAGTATTTGCACTGTAAAAAACCCCAAAAGAAATAGTATTTTTCCATTCACCTAATAAGAGGACTGTAGTGCAATCTCTTTATCATGAAAGTTGAGCTTACAAATGTAGAATTATGTACAAAAAAACTTGCATTAAAAATAAAACAATGTAAAATTTTAGAGCCTGTAAGTCCACTCAGTCCTACTGCTTGTTCAGCCAATTGCTTAGACAAACAAGTTTGTTTACATTTGCAGAAGGTAATGCTACCTGCTTCTTGTTTACAATGTCACCTGAAAGTGAGAACAGGAGTTCTCATGGCACTGTTGTAGCCGGCATTGCAAGATATTTATGTGCCAGATGCACTAAAGAGTCATATGTCCCTTCATGCTTCAACCACCATTCCAGAAGACATGCGCCCATGCTGATGACAGGTTCTGCTCGATAACAATCCAAATCAGTGAGGACTGACGCATGTTCATTTTCATTATCTGAGTCAGATGCCACCTGCCAAAAGCAGAAGGTTGATTTTCTTTTTTGGTGGTTAGGTTCTGTAGTTTCCACACTGGAGTGTTGCTCTTTTAAGAACTCTGAAAGCAAGCTCCACACCTCGTCCCTCTCAGATTTTGGAAGACATTCAGATTCTTAAACCTTAGGTTGAGTGCTGTAGCTATCTTTAGAAATCTCAAATTGGTACCTTCTTTGCATTTTGTGAAATCTCCAGTGAAAGTGTTCTTAAAATGAACATGTGCTGGGTCATCAGCCGAGACTGCTGTAACAGGAAATATATGGCAGAATGCAGGTGAAACAGAGCAGGGGACATACAATTTTCTCCCAAGGTGGTCAGTCAGAAATTTAATTAGTGCTTTTTTTTTAAATAAGCGTCATCAGCATGGAAGCATGTCCTCTGGAATGATGGCCGAAGCATGAAGGGTCATACAAATGTTTAGTATATCTAGCACGTAAATACCTTGCAATGCTGGCTACAAAAGTGCCATGCAAACGCCTGTTCTCACTTTCAGGTAACATTGTAAATAAGAAGAGGTTAGCATTATCTCCCTTAAATGTAAAGAAACTTGTTTGTCTTACTGATTGGCTGGCCAAGAAGTAGGACTGAGTGGACTTGTAGGCTCTAAAATTTTACATTGTTTTGTTTTTGAGTGCAGTCATGTAACAAAAAAAAATCTACATTTGTAAGTTGCACTTTTATGACAAAGATTGCACTACAGTACTTGTATGAGGTGAATTGAAAAATACTATTTCTTTTGTTTATCATTTTTACAGTGCAAATATTTGTAAGCAAAAATAATATACACTTTGATTTCAATTACAACACAGAATACAATATATATGAAAATGTAGAAAAACATCCAAAATATTTAATACATTTCAATTGGTATTCTATTGTTTAACAGTGCAATTAATCATGATTAATTTTTTTAATTGCGATTAATTTTTTTGAGTTAATAGCGTGCACTAACTGCGATTAATCGACAGCCCTACATGCAATATATGCTTATTTTATTGCAAGATAAATAATTCTAATTATGAAGCAAATGAAGATGCCTTAGAAGTAATTTAGAGAGGTATTACATATGGTAAGCCTGTTTTTGCTTTTAACAAAATATAGTTTCACCTTCTCCTTCAGACAATTCTTAAATATCTTTTTTTCATATGGCTCATCACAGGAACCTGTTCATATATGCCTAAAGCTTGATAGTTAAAGTTATATCTTAGTTTAATTTCTAGAGGAAAGATGCAATTCCTTGAAATGCTAACATGATTCATCTTTTTCAAGCTGGACTAGCTAGCTGGACTAGCTCTTAGAACTGATAGAACATTACCATACTGCCTGAACATGACCTTGTAGGCATAGCTACTTCTTATTTTTCAAATTCCGATCCAAACAGCATGCAACAATTTAAAATCTAACCCATCTTAACTCATGTGGGCTAATTATGATCCATTCTTAGGGTCTGCCATGTAGTTTTCAGTACAGGATCAGGAAGATTTAAGGCCCAATTCAGGTGAACACTTATGAACACGCTTTAATGTTTTGACTTCAACGAGATTTAAACATGCACTTAAAATAAAAAATATGCTTACGTGCCCGTTCTGAATAGTGATGCTTTCCTGAATTGGGCCCATAGAGACTATCTTTCTACGATGGGGCACTTACAGAGCATATATAAAGCTACATCATGGAGTTACTGACAAGTCTTTACAATAAGCATTGATGCAGTAAGGAAGGAAAAATAAAAGAGATAACCAATTTTTTTAACGAGACCTTAGGCCACAATCCTGCAAAAATTTACATGTGTTCTTAACTTAAAGCATGTGAATAGTCCTACTGAGGTTTACAGGACTATTCATTTACTGTTAATACTTAATGGTAAGCATGTGTGTAAGAGTATACAGGCTCAGGGCCTTAGACTACAAGTTCTCAAAGGCAGGTAACAAAGTTTGCTATGTGACTGTAAAGCACCATGTACATTTACAGCACTATATCCATGAATTTCAATGTTTAAATAGTAATACAGTATAACAAAGGGCACTATTAAAAAGCAAACAATTTCTACTTGGCATGTTACTGCACATTTGGTATATTACAAATGGAACTAATCTAAAAACTGCACTTACTTTGTGGTTTTGACCTCACAAATAACAAAAAAAAAAAATAACCAGAACAACCCATCACACAATTGCACTGATTAGTATTTTTATCCCACAACCCCTTATCTCCCCTCTTACTCATTTTCTTTTTCCCTGTTGTCCCCACATTCCATCTGTGGCTGGAGCCTGGAGCTAACCACCCCTATTTTCCCTTTTAAATAAATAAAAAATAAAAATATATGGAGATATACCTATCTCAAAAAACCTGGGAGGGCCCCTAAAAGGTCATTGAGTCCAGCCCCCTGACTTTACTAGCAGGATCAAGTACTGATTTTGCCCCAGATTCCTAAGTGGCCCCTCTCAAGGATTGAACTCATGACCCTGGGTTTAGCAGGCCAATGCTCAAACCACTAAGCTATCCCTCCCCCATTTTTGTTTCAGTTGTGCTCCTTTCCAAGCACCTTTCTTTTCTCCCCCCTTCCCCTTAGTAGTGCTTTAGTGCTGTATTCATCTTGGTTGCCAGCCTATGAAGGGCTCATTTTCTGAGTGGTGGCATTGTGACATAAGTGGCAACTCAGAATTATCATCACCATCTACTTTACTTGCATACTACAGGCCTATTGATTGGAATGAAGAGAGTCCCCATGGCAGTGGGTCACAAAGGCATCTTTGAGGTCAGCAGAGTGTCAGTTTAAATAAAAGAGTAAGAAGAGAGAGACGTTTTTTGTGCATCCACGGGGCACTAAATTTTAAATGGCGAAACTTCAGTGGAAGTTAATTCCTGAAGACAAACTTGTGAAATTATAATAGAGATAATATAGCCCACACTTTGCTACTTCTTCTATTTCCCTTGGCTGCTTTTGAATCCCTTTCCCACAGAGACTAATTCTGACCCAGATTACATGAAAGGTTGGTTGACTCAACCAAAGTTCAATATCTTGTGCATGCTGGTCCCTTTGATTCAAGAAGGGGCAACAAGATTTTATAATATTAGAATGTTTATCAGCCTTCTTCCCTTTCTCTGAATTGAGCCAGAAACTTAAATGCTGTGGACTAGTGTAGGTAAAAAGCCCTAACCTCTACCAGCACCCAGCTCTGACCTTTCAAGACTGTTTTTTTTTTTAATACCTAGATGACTGGCTTGTTTCCCTAGCTCTCATATGCAGCAGCCTACCTTCTACACCAAGGAATAGCATAACCGAAAGAAAAGGGAGGAAACAGAGACATAGCTGGAGTATGCAATTAGTTTCTGAGGTTATGAGGAGAGGTTATGTGGTCTAGAACATAAGGTGTGTGGAAGAAGGCTGCACTGCAGATGTGAATGGGAAGACATTTTTGGTGCAGATGTTTATCTGTTCCAAACCAACTCCAGACTTGCTGAGGTTCCCCAAAGCTATTTGTGATTTTGGAACCAGTCATCATTTGTACTTTACATCCCTAGTCACAGCTTATCCATTGCTTTATAGGCAGAAGCATTTGATTGAATCAGGAGTAGTTTCTTAGCAGCAGCTCAACAACCAAAGATAGTGTAGGTAAGTAGCTGTATTTTCAACCCACAGGATCACAAAAATGAGAGACGGGAAAGAGGTAGCAACAGTCCAGCCCTCTCACTGCCTCTGCAGGATTGTTTCCCACAAAATGCTTTCTAATGTTTTGTACAGTTTTATTTTAAATACCTCAAGGGATGGATCTTACAGTGTTGCAAAGTGACACTATAATCAACATAAATTGTTTAATAGGGTCCATAGAAAATGCAACCAGTTAAAACAGTTACATTATTTTCCAGGTTAGAAAACCATTTAGGACCTGATCTCTCTCAGGACTGGAAGAGAAGAGAGGAGAGGAGCAGCAACTCACAACCCAACTGAAACCTCCCTCCCATCCTTCTGGGAAGCCACTCAAGACCGAATTTCCCCTTCTGGCTTCTTGGGAAACTGCCGTAGCCAGAGACCAGAGTTGATTATGTGTCTATAGGAAAACTTCCCCAATTAGAGCCTTATTTAAATTATTTAACAAGATAAGGAATTGGAATTATTCACAAGGGAACATTTTTATGAAAATGAGTTTAAATATATTGAGATGAAACAACAATTCTAAATAATATTAAGGCAGTTTGTGCATCATGATTTAGAATATTCAGCTATGCACCAGTGTCTGTGTTTGTGGAATGCAATTAACTACTAATGGTGGTTGACACTATCTACATTTGTCGATATTATGACCGTATCAGCCTACGTTGGGATTTTGTAAATATACTGAATAAAACAGTGCACTTTTCCCAACTTTATTCCATCCTGTTATGAGCACTTCCTGTTGGCAGAAGTTAAACTGCTTTGCTTACTTTCAATGGACTTGCTTGGTGCTCCTGCTGTTAGATAAACTTTCAAGGATATTTTTGTGACAGGTACAAACCTAGACGGAAAGCTTGTGAAGAAATCCTAAATTAATTATATGTCAACATTCAAGCTTCAAGAAGGAGCAATTGTCATAAATTTTTTTAAGGTTAGAATCCAATTTTAGTTGAAAATGTAAAAAAGTTCACTGACTCACTTGTAAGTCAGTGCCGATAAAATGATATATTTTACATTCTTTAATGGCTTGTTTTAGCTAAACATAGGGGAAACGAAGCTATGATTTTATTCTCTTGAAAACTGAATTGTTAAATCATGTAAAATGATTACAGCCATGAGCCAATACCAAATAGTGTTGAATTTACAAATTGAAATTCAGTATTCCCTAATCCTCTGTTTTGTTTTTCAAAAAGGTATATAAAGGATAAAACATTTTTGTGCTAAATGAAAATATCTTCACCACTTCTAATGCAGTCATCCCATGCTCATGCTAACAAAACCTTTCTCCTATACCACACAGCATATATTCTTTCCTACCACACAATGAGCCCGGCGGAAGAGTCTGTCCTATCTCGGGGACTCTTTCTGTCCCACCACCCCTACGAACATGATACAGTTCTACGGTGATCTGGAAGCCTACTTTCGTCGTCTCCAACTCAAGGAATATATTCAACACATCACTGAACAGTGCACTGACCCACAGGAACCCTCCTACCAACACTACAAGAAGAAGCATTCTCCGTGGACGACTCCTGATGGTCAAAATGACAGACTGGACTCATAGAGTGCTTCCGCAGATGTGCACAGGCTGAAATTGTGAACAAACAGCATCACTTGCCCCATAACCTCAGCTGTACAGAACGCAACGCCATCCACAGCCTCAGAAAAAATTCTGACATTAAGGGGCTGACAAAGGAGGTGCTGTAGTCATAATGAACAGGTTGGATTATGAACAGGAGGCTGCCAGGCAATTCTCCAGCACCACATTCTACAGGCCACTATCCTCTGATCCCACTGAGGAGTACCAAAAGAAACTACACCATCTGCTCAAGAAACTCCCTGCTATAGCACAGGAACAAATCTACACGGACACACCCCCAGAGCCCTGACCAGACGTATTCTATCTGCTACCCAAGATCCATAAGCCTGGAAACCCTGGACGCCCCATCATCTCAGGCATTGGCACTCTTAAGTAGGATTATCTGGCTATTTGGACTCTCTCCTCAGACCCTATGCTACCAGCACTCCTAGCTATCTTCGAGATACCACCGACTTCCTGAGGAAACTACAATGCAATGGTGATCTTCCTGAAAACACCATCCTGGCCACCATGGATGTAGAAGCTCTTTACACCAATATTCCACATGAGGATGGACTACAAGCTCTCAAGAACAGTATCCCTGATGAGGCCATGGCACACCTGGTGGCTGAGCTTTGTGACTTTGTCCTCACCCACAACCATTTCAGATTTGGGGACAACTTATACCCTCAAGTCAGTGGCACTGCTATGGGTACCCACATGGCCCCACAGTATGCCAACATTTTTATGCTGGACTTAGAACAACGCTTCCTCATCTCTCATCCTCTAGCGCCCCTCCTCTACTTGCGCTACATTGATGACATCTTCATCATATGGACCCATGGGAAGGAGGGCCTTGAAGAATTCCACCTGGATTTCAACAATTTCCACCCCACCATCAACCTCAGCCTGGATCAGTCTATACAAGAGATCCACTTCCTGGACACTACAGTGCAAATAAGTGATGGTCACATAAACACCACCCTATACCGGAAACCTACTGATGCTATACTTACCTACATGCCACCAGCCTCCATCCAGGACACATCACATGATCCATTGTCTACAGCCACGTTCTAAGATACAACCAAATTTGCTCCAATCCCTCAGACAGATACAAACACCGACAAGATCTTTATCAAGCATTCTTAAAACTAAAATACCCACCTGGGTAAGTGAGGAAACAGATTGACAGAGCGAGAGGGTACCCAGAAGTCACCTACTACAGGACAGGCCCAACAAGGAAAATAACAGAACACCACTGGCCATCACATACAGCCCCCAGCTAACACCTCTCCAGCACATCAACAATCTACAACCTATCCTGGAAAACGATCCCTCACTCTCACAGACCTTGGGAGGCAGGCCAGTCCTCACTTACAGACAGCCCCCCAACCTGAAGCAAATACTCACCAGCAACTACACATCACACCACAGAAACACTAACCCAGGAACCAATCCCTGTAACAAACCTCGTTGCCTATTCTGTCCCCATATCTATTCTAACGACACCATCAGAGGACCCAACCACATCAGCCACACCATCAGGGACTCATTCACCTGCAAATCTACTAATGTTATATATGCAATCATGTGTCAGCAATGCCCCTCTGCCATGTACATTGGCCAAACTGGACAGTCTGTACATAAAAGAATAAATGGACACAAATCGGACATCAGGAATGGTAACATACAAAAGCCAGTAGGAGAACACTTTAATCTCCCTGGACATTCTATAACAGATTTAAAAGTATCCATCCTTGAACCAAAAAAAACCCCTCAGAAACAGACTTCAAAGAGAAACTGCAGAACTAAAATTCATTTGCAAATTTAACACCATTAATTTGGGCTTGAATAGGGACTGGGAGTGGCTGGCTCATTACAAAAGCAACTTTGCCTCGCCTGGAATTGACACCTCCTCATCAATTATTGGGAGTGGACTACATCCGCCCTGATTGAATTGGCCCGGCCAATACTGGTTCTCCACTTGTGAGGTAACTCCCTTCTCTTCATGTGCCAGTATAATAATGCCTGCATCTGACATGTAGGAAAATACCAAGCAGGGAGATATAGCTGTTCTTACGGTGCAAAGGGAATGGAGAAGTTCAGAGGATGCAGCCCATAGCACTGAGCATGAGTAAGAGTGACGAAACGGTAGCCCGGGCTGTTGAGTAGAGCAGAGGGTATGAAAGAGTCCGATTACTAACTTGGTGTGAGAACCTGACTCCAACCATTTTTCTCAGTATAACACTGGTCTACAATGTTTGAGAAGTCGTCTGCTTCAGAGATAAAATGTGCTATTTATTATGTATTTTGATGTGCTGAATTCAAATATGACAATTAAAACAACCGATTGGCTACTGTTTCTAAGATATTTAAGTTTTTACATTTTATGTCTATGTATATTGTGTAGATAGTAGAGTTTTAATCATAAATTGTAAACCTAGGTCTTTTCATGTGTTTATGGTTGCTTTACATGATAATATTTCACCTGTCCTGTTTATGTAACACTTTAAAAATCAGCAAAAGGGTTATATAAATAAAATGTATTATGAAACAAAAGGCAAAAAACTATTATGTACATAGTTTAGTCCTATTCAGTGTCTACTCGGCGCTTCTTGGTCTTGGCTTCTTGGCTTGTCTCTTGTATTCATTAAATGGAGCATCTCTTGTCACTGTCCAGCAATAGTCTGCAAGCACTGATGGGCTCCATTTGCCCTGATAGCGTTTCTCCATTGTTGCAATGTCCTGGTGAAATCACTCGCCGTGCTCATCGCCCACTGCTCCGCAGTTCAGTGGAAAAAAATCTAGATGAGAGTGCAAAAAATGTATCTTTAGTGACATGTTGCAACCAAGGCTTTTGTATGCCTTGAGGAGGTTTTCCACCAACAACCTGTAGTTGTCTGCCTTGTTGTTTCCGAGAAAATGTATTGCCACTAACTGGAAGGCTTTTCATGCCGTCTTTTCCTTGCCACGCAGTGCTTGGTCAAATGCATCATCTCAAAGAAGTTAACGAATCTGAGGACCAACAAAGACACCTTCCTTTATCTTAGCTTCACTTAACCTTGGAAATTTTCCACGGAGGTATTTGAAAACTGCTTGTGTTTTGTCAATGGCCTTGACAAAGTTCTTCATCAGACCCAGCTTGATGTGTAAGGGTGGTAACAAAATCTTCCTTGATTCAACAAGTGGTAGATGCCGAACACTTTTCCTCCCAGGCTCCAATGACTGTTGGAGTGGCCAATCTTTCTTGATGTAGCGGGAATCTCTTGCACGACTATCCCATTCGCAGAGAAAACTGCACTACTTTGTGTATCCAGTCTGCAGACCAAGCAAGAGAGCAACAACCTTCAAATCGCCACAAAGCTGCCACTGATGTTGGTCATAGTTTATGCACCTCAAAAGTTGTTTCATGTTGTCATAGGTTTCCTTCATATGGACTGCATGACCAACTGGAATTGATGGCAAAACATTGCCATTATGCAGTAAAAACAGCTTTAAGACTTGTCTTCGATGAATCAATGAACAGTCTCCACTCATCTGGATCGTGAACGATGTTGAGGGCTGCCATCACACCATCGATGTTGTTGCAGGCTACAAGATCACCTTCCATGAAGAAGAATGGGACAAGATCCTTTTGACGGTCACGGAACATGGAAACCCTAACATCACCTGCCAGGGGATTCCACTGCTGTAGTCTGGAGCCCAACAGCTCTGCCTTACTCTTGGGTAGTTCCAAATCCCTGACAAGGTCATTCAGTTCACCTTGTGTTATGAGGTGTGGTTCAGAGGAGGAGGAGGATGGGAGAAAATGTGGGTCCTGTGACATTGATGGTTCAGGACCAGAAGTTTCATCCTCTTCCTCGTCTGACTCAAGTGAGAATGATTCTGGTGCATCAGGAACCAGCAGTCCTTCTCCGTGGGGTACTGGGCGTATAGCTGATGGAATGTTTGGATAATGCACAGTCCACTTTTTCTTCTTTGACACACCTTTCCCAACTGGAGGCACCATGCAGAAGTAACAATTGCTGGTATGATCTGTTGGCTCTCTCCAAATCATTGGCACTGCAAAAGGCATAGATTTCCTTTCCCTATTCAACCACTGGCGAAGATTTGTTGCACAAGTGCTGCAGCATATGTGTGGGGCCCACTTCTTGTCCTGATCTCCAATTTTGCAGCCAAAATAAATGTGATAGGCTTTCTTAACCATAGTGGTTATACTGCGCTTTTGTGATGCAAAAGTCACTTCACCACAAACATAGCAGAAGTTATCTGCACTGTTCACACAAGTACGAGGCATCTCTGCTCACTTTGGCTAAACAGAAATGTGTCCCTTTGCAAAATCAAACACTGACAAATAAGAGAGCACGACACTGTATGATTTCTAGAGCTGATATAGGGCAATTTGTTCAGCAGAGTGATGTAAGCTTCGTTATGATTGCATCATCCATGACTTCTAGGAATAACACGATGCAATTCATATCATGTATGATGCAATACCAACTTCAGATTGCATCATTCATTGTTTTGCCTAAAAAGCAAGTACTGTCCAAACCCAGTCATAGATTTATTCATAGATCCAGTCAAAGCTGTATTTTAGTCATTTCTGGTTTAAATTGAGATCCCTTCCCTTTATCACTCACTTATCCTCCACCATTCCCAAGTCAAGGGTCGTATATACTGACCCAATAGCATATCTTGAAAACTAGAGCCAATCAACAATTTTAAGCATCATTTCCGTTCTCAGTGACCCAGAATTAGTAAAGTTTGACTACATTTATTTCAGAAGCATTTTGGCTGTAAAGCAGTGTAATCATTTGTAAAACATGGATAATACCTACTTGGCTTTGCAAAGTGCTTTGGCTGCTCTATAGATCTCAACCAAAGCCCACTGATGTCAAAGAAAGTCTTTCCAATGAGTTCAGTAGGCTTTAGGCCAAGCGCTATACATGTAAAGCATTATTGTTATAGTCCCAAAATGCCAGCACTCAACACACACATGCAAAGTGTTTTCACCAAATTCTGGCTATCAACGTACATATGTATACACCAGAAATCCTGCAGGCAGCAGCATGAGCACATTGCAGTTAGCTGGCCACCCTGACTGCTTCTTCTGAAAAGCTGTAGATAAATCACTCCACATGTCCTCCATAGGGAAGAGGAATAAGTGCTATGGATATCTGGCCACCTGGATATTTTATATGAAAAAATGCTTACATTATTTGTCCTTATAAAAAGCCAGCCATGCAAATTATTCCTACTCTTCTCAGAAAAAAGCCCCAATCAAACAAAATCCATAGATCCCAAGGGACTGGGCGTAGGGGCTAGTCTCAAGAAAAATAGAGTGTATATTCATGCCAGTTTTGTGGTGTATACATGTGTCTATGTGTTGATATGGTGTGGGAGACGGGTTGTGTTGCTTTCCCCACAAGCCATTCTCACAAAAATTTGATTCTGTAAGGTGGAAATCTCATGAGATCACATAATCTTGCAAGATTTTAATCATTTTAGGCCAAAATCTGTTCTCAGGACTTTCTGACTTCATCTGAATCAGAAACAGAAAGTAGGTCCCTTCTACATTTGGATCTGACATGAAACCAAAACTATAGAGCTGGAGATTTGAATTCGAATCCCTTGACAGTTGAAGGGGATTGGTTCTGAGGTTTTTGCTTTGGTCCATCTTTAACACTTCTGCATTTGTATGTAAATAATGTCTGGATTATCTGTAAAACTAGTCCTAATTCTGTACATTTGATATGTGTAAAAATTAAAAATAAGTTGTATCATGTTTTGCTGTTGGATACTGACCATTTTACCTGTACAAGGAGACACATTAGCAGCATATTCTTCACTGTTAAACATCCCACATGGCTGATTGTTACATTTGGACATTAGCAATTTGTTTATCAGAATAACTGTGGATAATAAAATGGCTTGAAGTAGTTTCACTTCCTCCTAAATGATAATAAATTGGCAGCGTGAGTGCTGACTTGCTGCAATGCAATTTAATTACTTCAGAGGTTAACGGAGCAACTTCTTTCTGTTGATCTTCCTGTCACCATAGGCTACAAAAGACTGTCTGACAGAGTCCAGTTTTCAGGAGAGGTGTAAGTATAACAGAGATTATCAACATTAAAAGGAAAACTGTCCTCCTCCATTACATTCTGCAGAGCTAGCATGCAGATCTTGAGTTACTTTTTTACAGTGGGTCGATAGAACCCCCTTTTACGGTATTTCTTTCAAGTAACTGTCAATGATTTTTGTCAAGCTACATAGACTCCACATTCTTTTGACTGCTGAATTTATGTTTTTTGTAGGAGATGAAGACTGACAGGGAAAAGGTGGCCTCTGAGAATCAGAGGATTAAATTTATTGCTGGTTAAGTGAATAACCTGCTTAATATGCCTCTCCTTGTTGTGTGTTGCTGGGCTGAAATGCCTTTAAGCCCTGGTAATTCTGTACAATTCAGGACTCCTGTTGATCACTAACAACACTTGGAAAGAAAGAATAACCCATGCTATTTGTGAGCAGACAGCATTGCCAAAACAAGCAGAATGCTTCACACATCTTGTAAAAAAAGAATTGGGAGTAACTTCCAGGGAAAAGGAAAAGTATTCCTCCTACACAAAGCACATTAACGTGCTTGCACAAAGTATTCAGTCTATCTAGGATGTTAGCTTACTTGGTGTAGATATGTTAAAACTGCCATTCTGTAGAGAGGAAATTAATTTTGCTGTTAGGGCCCGATTTTTCTCTGACATATGTTTACATGATAATATGTACCAAAATGTGAGCTTAACTTGTGTTTGCAGTTACCATAAATACATGCACAAATCAAGTAATTGTACCTGCAAATGGCCAAATAGGTTTCTGACCATTTGTGCACACAATTACCCAATTTGCACATGTAATTACTGTAATGTCATGTACAAACAAGGCAAAGAATTTCACATATATTTTTGCGCATGAAGTTGGCCATTCATAGGTTAGAAAATTCATAGCTTTTCTTTTTAAATTTGTATCCTTTCAAAAAAGTTCAAAAATGTGTCCGGGTTCCTATAGAATTTTACAACTTTTCTTTTATTTCCTTTGCTTTTTATAAAACCCTGCAAATAAATGTTCTTATTTGTTATGTAGAATTACATTGTTCGACTGTATAAACGTTTTCTTTTGATCTCTGATGCATTCATATATTTTCAAGTAGTAAAACAATGAAGCTGAACTGCCCCCACTAATTTTTTAAAAAGACTATGACATTTCAAAGTCATTAATCCCTTAAGCAATAGGGTTGGGTGAACAGAATATGAAACAGAATTGGCCTCAACTTCAGCCTCTTTCATTACTCCCTTTTCCTTCCTGCAATAGGCCTTCTGATCCAGCACTTGACCTGAAAAAGACACTCCCTTCACTCTGTTTGATTTCAGGCAGTCCAATCACTTTCCCCTCCTCCTAATTTTGATATGGAGTTCACTAGGTCTGACAGTGTATCTTCTGGGCACAAGCATGAGTCCTCTATTCAGATCTTATTTTGTGGGTGCCATATTTAGAAGCGAGTGTTCCTGAGTGGGGAAAACCTCAACCTGAGTAAAAGTGCAGATCCTACCAACATAGTGCCAGGGCCTCTGAACTTTCCAGTGAAAGGGACAATCAAAAGTAAGAGGGAGGAAGGAACTGTTGGAGATGATGGAGAGGGGGAAGACAGAGAGCCTTTGCTGAAGAAGTGATGGAATGGAACAGGAGTATGTTGAGAGTCCAGAAAGGAGCAGTGCTCTAGGGAACATCGCAACCAAAACTTGATGCCCTTACACACTTGTGGTCTAGTAGTTTGAACATGATACAGGGAATCTGGGTTACTGGCTCATTCTATGACACACAGCAAGTCACTTAACCTCTCTGTGCCTCAGTTTCCCCACCTGTAAAATGGGGATAACAATACGTACCAAACATGGAAAAGTGCTTTCAGATTTATGGAAGAAAGTGTGATATAAGTGCAAAGTATTATTTTGTCTTATTCTATGTGGTAGTAATTTTAATGCTTTAATATACCAAAATATATGCAACGTGATTGAGTTATGACTGATTTCAGAACTATGGCCTAAAGTTTTAAAAGTGAGTAGTGAGTTTGAGTGCCTAACTTGAGACACATGAAAGGGACCTGATTTTCACAGAGTAGGTGTTCAGCGCTTGTCAAGACTCAGGCCCCTTTAAGGTGTCTCAGATTGGGCATCCAAAAGTCAGTAGTCAGTTTTGAAAATGTAGGCCCATAGTTTTGAACTTATTGACTGTTGTGCATTTAAATAACTACTATCATTTTGCCTTAATATTTATTTTTGTGCTGAATTTCCTTTAATATAATAAAGAGCAAAAATAAATAGGAAAATAAATGTGTATTTGAATGCTCATCTGCAATGGCGATCATGTGTTTTCTTGATGCTTGGGATGGGCACTTTAGGGATCACGGAATTCCAGACAGCTTGAAAAATTTAAAATTTCAAGTATTGGAGTTCAGCAGGAAGAATGCCTGATCTGTTTGGCACTTTTCAATGTCATGTCTACAGGTAGTTGGGAGAGATTCAGGAAATTAATATGGGGAAGAATCATTGCTCAGTGTAGTTGATGTTCTCTATGCAAATAATTGATGTTTATACTGGGCACACAGTGAAATCAGTAAAGTACAGTCTTGAGTGCATCAGCATTATGTTAATTCACACAGTATTTCTTAAATCTCCCCCTTGCCTTCTTTGTTTTAAACTAAGCAAACATACATCCATGCATGGAAGTCTACATACTGGACAAACCTGGAATAATCAGTTCAAATCATTGATAAATTATCTGAGTGAGGATGGCGAAGCACAGAATAGTGTCTGAGTTTACCTTTTTATTGTGAAAAAACACAACTTTTCCACCCACACAGATAATTCAACACTTTAAAAAAAAATCAACTTTCCACACATGAGAAATTACAGTGCCAAGAGTACATTTTTGAGATATTATAAACATAATATGGGGGCTGATCACAAGAATGACTGTTTAACCCAGGGCCGGCTCTGGCTTTTTGGCTGCCCCAAGCAAAAAAAAAACCTGCAGCGCAGCTGGAGCCAGGGTGCAGGGGGACTCCCTGCGCTGCAGATGTGCCCCGGCTAGCGGGGGAAGGGGGAGGGAGCAGGGGGGAGAGAGAGAGAAGGGGGGCGGCCAGGGCTTCAGCGAGGCGCAGCCATGCGGCCCCGCCACCTGCCGGGAGGGCTCTGTGCTGCTCTGGTTGGCTGGGAGGGAAGGACGTGGGCTGCCCTGCCAGGCTTGCAGCAGGGCACTCCCGTCCTCCGCCCCCTACAGGGCAGCCGGAGTGGAACACAACCAAAAAAAAAAAAAAAGCGGCTCTAGCATTGGGCGGAATGCCGCCTCCTACAAGCTGTTGCCCCAAGCACCAGCTTGCTCAGCTGGTGCCGGAAGCCGGCCCTGGTTTAACCACGGGAAAATTTCTGGTCTCCCAAACTTCAACAATTGCAGAATGGATACAATGTATGTTTATCAAAGCAACATTATCGTGAATCTCTATTCTGACCAGTAATGGCCACAGCCCTCTTAGTAAGACAATTTTTCCTTGAAGGGATAATCAACTCCAAGGGTAGGTGGGTGAGAGATGTAGTAGTGGTTGTCAGGTCAAAAGATGTCTGAGCACAAAGACCATGCATCCTGGCACCAGAATGCCTTTCTACGGCTCCAGTAACAAAGCACCTATGGAGTGCCTTGTCCATAGGTTATAGAGGGGAGCCAGAACTGAGGTGGAAAACTTCTATCCCACATTTTCCCCATGAGTTTTTTGGCATGCACCCATGGACAATCGGACTGCCAAAGTTTGACTGTTTAGTAAAGTATTGCTACTGCAATGCCAGAGCACTTTTCAGATGCATATTTATATAATCTAGTTAAGACTTGTATTATCATGAATACCATTAATAGATTCATTTATATTAGAATGCTTTGTTTCACAAAACATGAAGGATTTTTTTTTGCACTGTAGAGGTTATTCAATAATTAATTCTAACACAGTGTGTTTGATTATAGGTGGTGAGATCAGGCAATGGTTATAGTAAGTGAATATGAACAATGGGGAATCCCAAGATAGCAGAGTAGGTCTTTCACTCCCTGGTCTGGTCATATGCTCTCAGTTTGATATCTGGCACCTGATTTGTTAATTTTTTTTGTACATATTTATTTATAGGGGCTCATCACTATAATCTTATCACAGCTACAAACTTTGGCAAACTAAGTCAACTGAGTGCAATTGAGCCAGTCAAGCAATCTGATTATGATAAACAATGATTGAGCACAAACAGTTGCTTTTTAAATGCAGCTATCTCAGTGCTAACACAATGAATGTTTTTCACAAATTTATTTGTACCAGATAAAGTGGGAAAAAAATGAAGGATTAAAATCCATAAACATTCACAGTAGAGAAGAAACGTTTTGGAGTTTATTTCTTAATTGATTTTGGTCTTTACATACCTATCGCTTTTTTATTTAAAAACACATTAATTTTGATTAAGCTGACTTCTTAGCTCTAAAATTGGGACAGAAAAAAACCCCAAGAAAACCTGTAAAAATCTGTATTTTGGATGAAGTATCAAGTATTGGAAAGGGTTTTTAGTGTTGAATAGCTGATATTAATAAGAACACACTAAAGTTTATGTCTATACTTTTTTCAATTTTGTTTTCATTTGCTTGGTAGAAGCAATTAACGGGATGAAGTATTACTGTCATGAACGACAGAATAGACTCTACAGTGTAGTAAACACAAAGATTATCCATCAGAAATAAAACAAAACAAAAAGCCTGCAAACATACTGTAATCTCTTTTTCTTGAGATAAACTTTTATATTGGGTATAATGCTAGCAAAACAGAATTTTTCATTTCACCTTTTCCCCCTATTGAAAAGTGACACTCTTTATCTAACCTTTTCAAAACCACCATTGAAAATTGTATTTTCTGATTCAAACAAAACACTGTTTTTCTTTCTGCCGCATACGGCTAATAATAAAGACTTGAGGTAAATCTCCCTACAGCTGCTTTCAGTTCATTTTAAGTCAATGAAACCTATGTAATCCTGAAATACAGTCAATTGTTTCTTTTCCACTAGGCCTGAAGGGCTGCAAGCTCAGAAGGGGAAGAATGACTGTTTTGCTTTTAAGCACCTATTAATATTTAGCCCCTCCAGTGGTTCTTTTTTCCCCCCTTTGAAGCCTTTTCCCCACTAAATTAATGTTTAACAATTAAATCAAGCTGAAGGAGATTTTAAGAGATCTAGACAATTACTGATTGGGTAGAAGAACAGGCCTTTAATTTAAATGGGAAACATCTCTGAAATGAAGGTATGAGACCCCACAACTAATTACATAATTTTCTGCATCTGAAAAAACATAAGCTGAGAGAATGCAAATAGAGCCACACATGTAATATTAGGAAGAAAAGCTGGAACTATAACATCTACCTATTATCTTTGAAAATAGAGCAACTTGTAGAAAAACAAGCTTTGTGCTACTAGATCTACAGAGAGAAAAGACAACTTTGCAAAGAACGAGAAAATCCAAGTGATGGTGTCTTTTTTTTCAGTCAAATATGACTGATACAACTGGAATGGTATCACTAAACTTTCTATACAAACATTACAAGCAGGCCTCAGAGCTCTTTTGAAACAGTATATTCTTAGTATACATAATATGCTTCTGTATACTTGCAGGATACAAGTGTTCTAAGTTTATACTTTCTTCTAAAGTAATGAGTACTTTAACACAAGAAAATATAGTTATATAACAGGATAATGGTGGCATTTTTGTCTTCTATAACTAGAGATTGTCTTGAACCAACCCCAACATCCAAACTTCGAAGCTGGTTTAGTGGATACCTCATCTGTCAGAATGCCATGTCAAGCCATTGTCTACACCAGTCTCCTTTGACTTGGATGGCTCCTTTGATGCTGATCCACTGTCAGATCCACGTCCCTTATTGTTTCTTTGGATCTGACTAGAACCTTGTTAAACACTCAGATCTACAGTACTACTATTTCTTCTCCTTCCTAATCAAGGGAAACGCCATCTGTTTCAAGCTGATGGAATCAGTGGAGCAACACAAACAACCTGGGTTTCTTAACACGTCTCAGATCCAGCTCTGTCTTGAATCCAAGACTGAGTGATCATTTGAGTTGTTGGAACACTTGGCATCCAGACCATGCAGCAATTCAATGAAGTCAATGACTTTGTCACAGTCTAACCAGACCCAGATGTGGAATCAGCTGAGGGAACTTGGATCATCTTCTAAGAAGAAGTGTTTCAAAAAGCACTCCTGAAATCAAAGACAAGGGGTGAAAACTGCAGAAATGGAACACGCTTCTGGAGATGGCCCTTTGCCCAAACACTTAGGGCCCAATTTTGAAAGGTATTTAGGCACCTAACGCAGCAGATAGGCACCTAATGAAATTTATAAAGGCACCTTAGTAGGTTAGGTGCCTAACTCCCATTGTACATTTTCTAAGAAAATAAAAGGACCTTCAGAGGGTTTAGAGGTTTTGTTCTGTTGGGATAATCATCCCAACAGTTTGGATGCTTCCCCAAACTTTATCTTTTCCTCTTGATGTTTCAAAAACTCACAGCAACTCTCAAAGGGGGGTAAAATTTCTGGTACTTCCTGTCATTGGACAGGCCAGAAATTCCAAGACCTGTGGTATTTTGGCATTCATATTTCTGTCTGGAACAAGACAATGCAGAGGTAGATGAAAATAATAATAGTAATGATTAATAAACATTTTAAAAGGACCATTAATAGACCTAAAAGGTCTGGTTTGAATTTTGAGTGTGGTTTCATTTAATTCAAATAGGTTTAACACATTCCTAAATCAAATCAAAACATCTGAGCAAAAACATTAGCATTCAGTTCTATGAGGCATCAAGTCTTTTTGACACACTAAACATCTAAGCCCACAATCTGTTATATAACCTCAACACAAGTAAAAATTACTACATTTTTGGCTAGCAATCCAAATTCCATCTTTTTTAAAAAAAGATGACAAACAGACTACTATATAGGAGATATGCAGCCAACTAAAAATTGTCTGGCACTTCCAGGAATTAAGTCCCTTATTCCTATAACAACACAAAACCACCACTGACATAAGAAGGTCATGTCCTTTCCACGGTTTCAACAATTTTTTAATCAAGTCTATCAATTTATCTGCACTTTCTCTACATTATTCACAAAGTAAATTCAACCAGCACATTAAACAGCGAGGATACATTTCTCTAGACAGAAATGCAACTGATTTTGTGTACACGTACATATGCATGGGATTGTATCCCTCTCCAGATTCCTTTTGTTTAGCCCCAAAAGGGATGCATGGGTAATGACGCCATGTTTGTTTAATTTACCCAATAATCTGTACAGTGGAGCTGGGCAGCAAATATATTTTGTGCATGAAACCTGGATATTTTATAGTAAAAGTTTATATATTTTCAAGAAGGTATTAGATAACTTTTAGGAGGGCTAACACTGGACTTATTCATCAATTAAGTTCCACTTAAGCCTTGCTTTGAATATCATCTCTAACTTGGTAACCAATAAATAGTAAACAAAGATATATACCCAGTGACAACAGTCAGCATTAAAAGTAAATGTGGGAAGCCTGGAAAGTGTAAAAGGTACTTATGTTGCTAGGCACAGGCAGTGAAACAAATTCAAAAGTAGCCCTGTGTGTCAAGTAGAATTCTGTGAAGAAAAATTTGAGAAACAGAAAAGGGGAAACTGAATTGTTATTTAAATTTCTGGATTTGGAGACTTTCCATAATCTGACAATGAGAAATAATAGAAAATTCATGACATCTGTGACAGGGGAAGAGGAGGGTGATTCTCAGTTCTCGGATATCATTAGCTAATGGGCAAAGGGAGGTTTAAAACTATCACCATTCATAATGGTGGTGATGAGTGAAAAGTGACATGGGGAACTTACTGACTGTTTTTAAATCACCCTTGGGTAGCTGTAGACACACAATAAAATGGCAAACAGGACATTATAAACAGAGCAAGCTTGAGTGCCTTCTGTGACAAGGAGAATTGTTACAGGCTCCTCTACTCAGACAGGTTGGCTTAAGTATTCAATCTGTCATCTTCCACAATTGGTTAAGGGCTTTGCCCAGTTTTAGAGATATCTAAACTTGTCCAAATTGGTGTGGCCCATCTCAGGTTCAATATAAAAGAAAGAGAGACTTAGAGGCTAGTTAGTTTAAAAAAAACCCAAACATCTAAAAGACTTTTTTTTTTTTTTTTTTTACAAAAAAAGTGTTTCACAATTTTTTAACAAAAGATAACAAAGTTGGTTTCAAAAACTTCTGATATATTAAAAAACATGTTTAAACAAACTGGGATACTTGGCAGGGAAGTACTTTTGCAGAAAAGGCATCAGTTACACTGGGTTAGGAGGTAGGTTGGTTTTGATTTTCTTGAGTGTTGAACTTCATTGACTTTTCTGGCTGTGTCAGAACTGAGTCTTGCACGTCTGTCTGCAAACACACTCAGCAAACAGCATTGCACAACACTGTGCTTTGGTCTGTTTTTCAGTGATGCTTTGTACCTGCAGCTCCCACTAAAGTCAACAGCACACAACTAATGGAAAGGTACATGAGCACCTCTGTCAATTGGAGGTATTGGTGCTCAGCACCTTTGAAAATCCATCTATTTATTCTCTGAATACAGCAGGCAGCATTTTAAATTCCAGACATCACTCACAAGTTACTGTGGTGTTTCCAGTAATCTGGTCATAAACCTAAAACAACGTAAACACAAATATTATTTCTGTTGTTTTTGGATAGTCGGGTTTGGAAACAAGGCAAGGAATTTATTTTATTGCAGCATGCAAGTTGTAATACTGACAGTAAAGTAAATAACCCTTTACAACAGGCAAAGAACAATTTTAACTCTGTTTTGGGCATATATTTTATTTAGTTATTACATTAGAAGAGTGGGTGCATGCACATATTTATTTCGCTTTGGACTTCGAGCATACAAGGCAAATACATTGGGTTTAAACCAGTTCCTCTCTGTGAACTACACTACTCTACTTCTGAAAGCAGCCTAACAATATTTGTATTTTCTAAATATATTCAATGGCATTTTATTCCACTGCATTACAAGAAGTTACCTCAACCTACAGAACACAACTAATGTATAGGAACTTCAATGCCTAAGTCACTTCAAGTCCTTACTCATCTTCCTTTATCTATACATGTGTTCCGTGTTTGGCTAAAATCACTTGTCAGTCTCAGAAATGTAAAATACAATGAAAAAAACTCTCCAGAGAGAAAGCTAACTTCCCACAAGGCTTACTGTCACGGAGGACTAAAGTATTCAGAGGGGAGAGTTTACATTTTCTGTAGTGCTCAAAAATGAACAGGTGTTCACAAGACTTGAGCTTTAGCACATTTTTACCCTTCCTTCTCTCCCCAAACAGAGCCAAATATCAGCACTTCTGATACAATGAAGTGTTTTGTATCTGTGTGTGCGTGCATGCGCGCGGCCAACCTGAATAAAAATGAAACAAAGACAGAAAGAAATTAGAATCTTGAAAGGAAACTGAATTGTAAAGAAATAAGAGATTAGATAATTCCACATTCTGATAGGACTTGTTCTGAAGTGCTCACTGCATACATGCTGTGTTCCTTGGCTCATAATTTGCAGCAGTATTACAGAGTTTTTCCTTCCCCCTGAGCATCTGATTAATGGCATGGATGAGATATGTCTCTGCGCATGGTGAGATCTACAAAGTTTGTACTGAGAGAATACATAACCCTTTGTTATCACAGATTATTTGCATGAGTTAGGGGGGAAACAAGAAGTGCATCCACAAGTCAGTTACACTAAACCTTTAAAAACAGTCTCACCTCAAAAGGCAAAGGAATGTGTGGCCTACTCAGCATACAATATGCCATAACAAATGTACATCACTTCTTGAAGTCAGTAACATGACTTCAGCAATGAAGATTACATTTCTACTGTTTTCAAAGGTTTGGTTTTTTTGTTCTGTTGTGGGGCCATTTGTTTTTATGCCTTATTATTTCTGCACGGGTGCTTTGAAATGTTGCCACTCCTTCCATGGCCATTTCCATTTTCCTTCACTCAAGAACAATATAATGAAAACCATTTTAAAGTCGTTTCTCTTACAAAATATATCATTATAATTGAGCTCATGCTGAAATAATTTAAGATTGCTTAATGTGAACCTAGAATAGAAATTTCGTAACCCTGAGAAATATTGCCCCCCCTCCCCCTTTCAGTCATAAGAATATTGCAACCATCAACTTAAAGATGTCATAGGCAAATGGAGGGAAACATTTGCAAGGTCTTTCTGTCATCAGTTCACCCCTTCTATGCTCACATCACTTGAATCTGAAAAGTGGGCACGATCCATGCTCTGGCCCCATCAAGAACCCCGAGGAAGGGGAAAGGACCAAAAACTAGAAATGAAGATGAAAGTGGTAATAGTTGGAAGAGAATTGGATAATAGGAAGGGAAACATGGAGATAAAAATTAAAAGCTGAAGACAAAAAAAGAAGTGGAAAAAGACCAAAACAGGACAGAACACGTTGGGGAAAATAAAGAGAGAAGGTTTTAAGGGACGGAAAAGCAGATTTTAAATTGGCTTCTTTTAATAATTTCAGGTGTTAATACTAGCATAGAGGAAAATTGCACCACAAGATTTGTGCACGATGGAGCTGGTGTGTGTGCTTGTGTGTCACAGCCATATCCAGACCTGCAAAGACCTAAAGTGAGGAGGGGGCAGGTAGTGACATGAAAAATACCCATCAACCCCACCAAACTCCATGGGAAATCTGCCAAAAAGTTAATGCAGCTCAGCATTTAATTAAACGATGAGCAACTTACCGTGGCACTGTGCCAATCTTTCCTTCCTCCCCACATGTAAGGAGCAGTGAGGAAGAGAAAATCGGGTACCAAGAGCTAGTGCAGAAGCACAGGGCCTCCCTACAGATGGCTTGGTGCTGCTAGAGGATCCCCTGAGGCCCACACAGGACTTGCTGCCCATTCCACAGAGGAAAACCACACTGCCCCCTTTCACTCTCCACTACTGAGAAAATAACGTGTGGAAATCCACAAGGGGAACCCTGTGGAGTTTTCCTCCTCTCCCTTCTTGAGGGTATGTCCATGGGAGAGGGCAATCTAGTGCTCTGATGGAGACTTTTTAAAAAAAAGTATGAATTTAACCTAATAGTGTCCCGCTAAGGGGACTTCTTTTAAAAGCATATTTATGAAATCATTCCTTATCAATGGAACACATTTTCTTTCTTTGCTTGACAGTAGGTACACATATCAGTATAAAACAATAGCTTGATTACTTGAGCATTTACATAGTTTTAATGAATAGTTACTAAAATGCTCCAGCAATTCCACACACAAATATTTAACCCCAGGGCTGCAGTAATTTATGGACCTTCCATTTATGGAAAGTATTCTATTTTTTTTTTCATAACCATATGTTGCTTTTGCATTGCACTTGGCCTGTTCCTTTTATTGCCAACTCTATATCCTCTCACACTTTTACCCTATTTTCTGGAGCTGTAAACTACTGTTACACATAATGGAAAGGAGTCTAGTTAGACTGTTTACGAGCCAGGTAAACAAAGTATAAGGAATCATGGAAAAGTTCACTTTCTGTGGAAAAGTTGATTACATAATTTTTTGTTTTTCTATAGATACTGAGTGGAAAGGACCCCAGACTTAAAACTAGGGTCCTTAATTTAGGTTCAGTGTGATGTCAAGCACATTTGCCCCTAATTAAAAGTCAAAATCCTACCCTTTCAAAGATGTCAATAACTACTGTAAATGTTAATGAGAGGAAAAAATTGAAATTCTCATTTAATTCAAACCATACTAGAAATGTGTTTGTATTGTCTAAACTGGTATAGATACTATATCAACCACAACCAGAGCATATTAGAATTTTAATTAAAAATCATTATTCAATTATAAACAAAGTACTGAATGTTTCCTTATGAAGTCCAAATTAAGTAATATATTCCAGTGCTAAAAATCCCATGATTGCAACATTAAAAAGGGACTGGGGAGAAAAGGAAGACACACAAAAGTAACATCAATCCAATTAATAAATATTTTTCCAAATACCAGAAATGGCTATAAAAACATAATTTGGATGTGGAAGAAAAGCTTTGGGGCTAAATTAGGTAACAGAGATAAAGAACATTTTAAGGTAAAAAAAAAAGATTCAAGGACTTCTGTTGAGCTTTAATATTCACATCCCCTTCTCCAAAGAGAGCTTCACAACACACAGAGGATGTGAAACTGATAACAAAGAAAAGATGCCAAGAATGTACAAAATAGGAGGAATTTCTGCATTCCTGCTCTGAAGATGGAAATCCTCCCTCTGAAACAATTAATCTTGGCTGAGGGATACGTGAAGTGGGGTGCCCAAGACAAACCTGTCAAAGATATATTTGTTTGCTTTCTATTTATCTTAAAGTCAAAGTACAATACACAGCAGTGCTAATAGGGATCTTTCCAAAAAGATCTTCACTGTTCAGTGGGATATGGTGGGAGAGGAATATTTGTTCTCAAGGGAGGATGGATCTGTTACAAATTGTTTTTATCATCATCAGTTTTGTAGCACCTGAGGCCCCAGTCTCTATTGTGCTAGTCCCTGTATAAATTTATAGTCAGAGGCAGTCCCAGCCATGAAGAATTTATAGTCTAAATAGACAAGGTTAAGGATGAGAAGAGAAACAAAGACAGAGTGTTGAAGTGATTTGCTCAAGTTCATACAGTAGATCAGTAGCAGAGCAGTTTACAGAACCCAGGACTCCTGACTCAGTCCAGTGTTCTAGTCACTAGACTACACTGCCTGACCTATGCTATTCTCTCACACCCAAGAAAGAAAATAGTTCCCAAAATTAACATAACAGTCATTTTAGGCTATCCTGTTGGTACTAAGAAAGATAGAAAGTGACACGAAGATCCCTTTGTTTACATTTTTCTTTCCAGGCTGTTTGCACTGATCAACTGCTTTTGAAGACAAGTTACTACGTAATAAATATATAATAAATAAATAAATTATCTGCAGTAACATAATACTAGAAAATGTACTTTAGGGAATAATTCTGCAGTGGCAGGGAGATGGACTTGATGAACTGATAGGTCTTTCCTATTTCTAATGTCTATGATTCCCTAAATGGACAACAGCAGTATTTGAAAGCTAACCCCTGAGTAAGAGTCAGTGAAAGAGTATAAGCTTGGCACTTAGAAGAAATGGCCGGACAAACAAAGCTTTACTATAAAGAATTATAAGAAAGTGTATTCTGATAATAAAAAGTCAGAAGATAATATCGGAGGATTTCTACTTATCCATTCTGCCTTTTCCGCCAGGGCGCCATTTCCTAGAGGCACAGAGGGTAGTCCTCCCCCCTGCAACGTTTCATAGATCTATATCAGGGGTTCTCAAACTGGGGGTCAGGACCCCTCGGGGATCGCAAGGTTATTACATGGGGGGTCATGAGCTGTCAGTCTCCACCCCAAACCCCGCTTTGTCTCCAGCATTTATAATGGTGTTAAATAAATAAAAAAAGTGTTTTTAATTTATATGGGGGGGGGGGTCACACTCAGGCTTGCTATGTTTAAAGGGGTCACCAGTAAAAAAGTTTGAGAGCCACAGGTCTATATGCTCTATTATGCCTTTCACTTCCCAACTTTGCAGGATATAATATAATCACATATTATGTTCTATATGCTGCAACAACTTTGTCCTCCCCCCAATTTTATGTAATTATGCTCCCACTTTTCAGGTGTCAATACAAGGATTCCATCATGAGGAATTTACTATAGATTAACTCAATGACTGGTGTTATTGGTGGAAATGACTGGTTCAACCAATTCATTTATGACACTTAGCCTAATTAATCATACATTATATTATATCCCTTAGATAATTTTTCTTATCAAAGTTAACAATAGTTTAAAAAAATGATGGGTGTAACATTAAAATATTCTTCATTTATTTAAAAGTTTCAGACTGTTAATGTATAGACTATTGAAAAAAGTCACAGAACGGTTAGGACATTAAAGTATAGAGGGATCATTCTGGTATAATTGGCTGTTACATGTTCTTTTGGGTCTTTGGTAACAAGAATAGAAAATGGCACAACCCTAATCTTTTTCTTGACTAAACTTGATCAATTCTTGTTAAAATCTTAAGCAGTATAATCTTATGAATCCTTTGGGCTTTCTGTGTTTGGGCAGTGCTAATTAAACTGTATTATCTTATGCAATGAAACCTGATGCAATCTAACATCATGCACGTACCACTCTGCTGCAAAATGGTGACAAACAAAGCCCTGATTTTGTTGTTCTGAAAGGGTGAAAATCCTGGACTGACTGATTTCAGTGGGAGAAGAGGGTGCTCAGCATCTTGGAGGATCAGGACTTATTAAAGGGAGAATAATAAGCTGTTATCCAATACTTAGTAGTTATATGGTGTACTAAAACACATGATGCAGCTGTCGGAGCAAACACTAACTTGAACTTGTCCTCATATTCCTAAAGCAACCTAAAACAATGTTATTTATTTACAAAATTGCTTTGAAGACAAAAGATATCTGTTGCAGTTCAGTAGTTTCTGGTAAAGAACTAGGGACTAGTCTGTGTATTATGGGATGGTTATGTATTTCACACTACAAAGGGAAACAGATGTAAATTAAGCAAAGGAGGAAAAAACTGCAGAAAACAAACGAACAACAAATTACAATTTTCATTGTTTTTTTCCCTGTTGCACTCAAATCTATTCAACCTTATGCTGCAAATGGGGTGCATTTTATAATCTAAGCAGGATTGGGTTGGGTCAGTGGATGAGAAACCTCCAAGGAAAATCTAAATGCTTCAAGGAAAGGTTACAGTGATTCAGTAGGTGTCACTCCTCCTTCTAAGCCAGTGTGAGAGGTTGAGTCTGTGTTGGCATCTTATTAGGGGGCCTTATGTGGCTGGAGATACTGCCTTTCTAAAGTCCAACTCCTGACCACTTATGGTCATTACAGATCCTATGGAACCATTTGTAATAGGAGTGTCTTAGCCAAATTTCAAAAATTGACCTACTTAAATCATAAACACCGCCCCCCACCATTTCCTGTTTCAATTGGATGTAGTATTCTTTTCTTTCTATTACACAGAACTGCTATCCACAGTTAGGGAGCTGTTCCCTGATTAACAGATGCCATGATTCACCTCAAAGATGGCTGCATTTCAATGGCTGGGGAAAATAATCCCTATGTATAGTTCAACTATTAGTTTAAGTTCCCTTGGAATTCTTTGGGATGAATAATAAGGTATTACTACTAAATTACATCTGTTCAGTTTGTTTTAGATTTAGTATTTTCCTCAGTCATGTGTGTTTCATAATAAGCTACCATATCAACAGAAACACCTTTGGTAATTATCAATTCAGAACAATTTCAGAAAGCAAACTTTAATCCTCTAATTGTTTATTTCTGACACTCTACTAATCTCTGCATTAAACAGGCTTTTCACCAGTTCTGGTTCACATGTCATTGTAACTTAAAGGGTTAAGCTACGTAAGATCACACAGGAGAAATCTCCACAGAACAGCAAATGTGGAGTGGAACTTTCAGTATGTAACACATTCTCACTCATGGATCAACATCTGACATTTACTTTATAAACAGTCAGTGACTAAACTGCAAGAAACAAATGTCAATACATAGCCAAACCTAGCAACAGCCTGCAATGTGTACACACTTGAGAAATCTGCCATCCTCAGTAAGAAACTGGGCCAAAAATCTAAATCTTGAACAGAGTGGAGTGTAGCATGTTGTGTTTTCTACAGGTTTTAGCCCTGAAGTACAGAAATCCTGGAAAATTATCCCCTTCCAAAAGATTCATATAAAATGCAAAACATCTAAGCACATGAGCTTGAGCTCCTTGGAATACTGTGCTGTAAGTGTAACAAGCTTTCAGTTTAATTGCTCTGCTGTTTGTCCCGTAGAACTGTGTCTCTCAACTTTATATGGTTACAAATAGGATTTATTTTGTTCTAGTCTTTTGTATTCTCTACTATAAACAGACTTGTTAATTCATTTTCTTTCAAGCATGTCTATTTCTTATATAGTGTGTAGTTTGTATTTATATAGGTATTCATGATGTGCAAACCTCAAATGGTTTTGCCCCATAAAGTTTGGGCAAGTAACTGAAGGTTACTTGACACCTTTGAGGTAATCTTTCCCTTTTCCCATTTCCCCATATTATATCTTTCTCTCAACTCTAACCAGAACCTTTTTCCTCCATCCTCTAAAATCCAAGATGATCCTTCTTCCTCTTTGTCACCATTCTCCCCTTCCAGATATGGGGCGGTGGTTAGAATCAGGTGGTATCTCATGATTTCTGTCCTCCACTCTGCAAACTTCTGGGTCCAACTCCACTAAGTCTCTGATTACCAACAAGTCCTTTAACTTTTCTGATATATAGGACTATGTGAAAGGTTCCCATTGAACTAAGGACACACCTGAACTCAGGCGGATTTGAGTTCTGTTTCTTCTGTTATCCTCAGCCCAGGTTTAGGAAAGGGTCTCAAACCTGGGTGGTTATGGTTTATATAGAATGTCTTCTGTCTGCTCTACAGTTACATAATTCCAATTAAATACTGCTGCTGAAAAATGAGAGAATGAATTTATATCAAATTAATTTGGATTAGTACTTATTGATACAGCTCTGGACTCTGCACTGTAAGGTCAGTGTTAATGTTCTGTCTTCAGATATTTACATCTTCTGCTTCATGTACAGACAAGATGGGATCATTTGTCCACTTCTCACTGAGGAAGCTTCTCATCTGAAAATTTTTACTGACCAACGCCCTGATTCTACAATTGACAGACCTCTGTGCCCATGCGAAGCCCATTTGACAGGAACAGGGCTCTGTGTGGGTTCAGGAGTACTCCCACACAGAGTAACTTGCAGGATCAAGGCTCAAGGTGATTCTTTACTTGAGTAGAGCTGTCAACTCAGTACAGGCCCTCAATTTAGGTTTTGTTGTTTAAAAAAATTACAAAAGCTAATAGGAACGGAAATGTTTTGACTTCTTTACAAGTAATTTAAATGAATAACTTTGTTTTGTATTGAGAGTCACCTACAGTGTTGTGAACCCAAATGCAACAGCACAGTATATGTAAACAAGGAAGTGAAACTAATTATAAACAAGAGTGAAACTGACCAATCTTGTTTCATTCTTTCAGCTGAGTGAAATGAAAAAGTAGTCAAAGAGCATAAAAGTTACAAAACTGAATACTAGTTCTACATTTCCTTCATTATTTAAGAGGAAGAGACTTTTCCTGACAGATTCAGTGCCAAACTCCTCTATTGCACCTTTACCTACACACATTGCTCAGGTAACTGTCTAATGCAGGTCGAACACAGTTTTGGAAGCATCGTTGCTGTGATTAAATAAACTTTATAAGTTCTTTCTAGCTATATCTTCCTTACAGGTACAGCTTTCTCCCCAAAAGAGATCATTAAGTATTGTTTGCCTTCTAAGATATGTGTACCTATCTTAGTACCTGCATTGTAATTTATTTAAAGTAAAACATGAGGGTGATGTAATAGCAAATGAATGTTGGCAAAATGTCAGATGACAGGCATAAAATTTTATGAACATGCACATTCCAATGTAATGTGGACATAAACCATCCACTGTAGTCCATTTTGGCAGAAATATTACAAAAATATAAGTTTGGCATATATTATAATTCATTTAAGGATGCTTAAAAACACATCCATCAACCTCCCAGGGAAGGTCAAAGAAACACATGAATACACCAAATTAAACAGTAACTGATAGAAAAGACAGCCTGAAACTCAGCCTTAGAAACTGGATTGAACAGATGTTTGAAGTCTGTTTTATTGGTTTCTTAATGCTGGTTGGGGCTAGATGTTAAATATAGGGCTAGAACCTGAGCTGGCGTAAATCAGTATAGCTACATTGACTTCAGTGGACCTACCTGATTTACTCCAACTGACAATTGGGCCTATAATATAAAAAAGAACTAAAATCGTTTAGAATGAAGATAAAATGTAAAATTCACATTTTTTGCCTGTACATATTTTGGGCCAAATTTTTAGTCATCCGGAAGTTGGTTTCCAAGTGTTCATGCACAAACCTAATGGTGCAATTTGCACATACAAATGTGCAAAGAAAATGCAATTAGTTGCGGGCACAAAATTGTAAAAACAGACTGGAAATCTGGCCCTCTAAATCTTCCACATGTCACCACTTAACAGAATAGCATCTGAGCTGGCTATTCTGATTACCAGCCAAATCCTTCACCATTTACCAATCTGTAGCAGCAAGCAGGGAGAGCTGGGGGTGGAGGCTGTGAATCTGCAACTATGAAAATCTAGAAGCCAAAAAACACCATTTATAGCAGGCCTGATCGAAAGCCTGTTGAAGTCAATTGGATTTTTTCCATTGACTTCAGTAGACTTTGGAACAGGCCCAGCGTATGCAGTGATCATAGCCATTGGATTTAGTAGGGACCATGAGGCAGCTCTGCTGATTCTGTGTGACCTGCCACCAGATTGGGTTGCAGTCTGTCACTTCCAAATCTCTGTGTGGGTCCCATGAATAAAGATTGTTTGTATATCGCTCAACCATGACTGGAAAAAAAAGTTTCTTTGTAAATCCATTTAAGCCTACTATGGATATATAGCCAACATTTGGTAGTAACTCACTTCATAGCAATAGGAGTGTGAGTGAATTACAGTGTTGAAAACTTGGTTAAATCATTTGTCACTCCTAAGTTTTGCAAATAAAATATGTGTTTATACATATGAAATCGAGTAATTTAAACACTGACTCCTTGGGAATTAGAAGCTTTCAGGATAGATGCAAAGAATTATATACATCTCTCTATCTCTTTTTATATATATTTAAATAACCAATTCAGATTCATTAAGCAAAAAATGATAATATCTGCCTCTTTGGGCCTAATCCTGTGAGGTACAGTATACCCTCAACTTCTAGTGAGCTAATTCAGCCCCTGGCAAGAGGGGGTCAGCACCTTGCAGAATTAGTCCCTTTAGATCTTTATCCACTGTTCCATTATTATTAGGTTTATTAAAAAATAAAAGGGGCACCTATCCAAGGCTCTAGGGACCCCACCATAAATTATTAAACTATATTAGATCTCCTATAGCTTACCAAACTCCCCTAACCAGAAAACACCTGATTTCCCTCAAAGGCCCACCTCCCGTGCAGCCTGTGTCTTGAAAATGGATAGATTTAGGCTATTTCAGACCAGTGGTGAACATCTCTTCCAGAGCTGAGCCTCATTAGCAATAGGTGATGAAGCAAGCAGGCAGAATAGTTCGAAAGAGATCTTTATTGAGCATGCACAGAGGCCAGTGTTATATGCGAAGAGGCCTGCATTTGCCTTTCTAACAGCGGAGCCCCGGCTTGCATTCCTGACCCACTCATGTCATACCAAACCAGGTCCCTTCTGAAAACTGATCCTATTTCTCCAGTTCCACTCATACTACATGCACTAACAAATATTATTTCTTTTGGTATCACCCAGTGACACCAATTATGACTGGGGAGCCATTGTGCTGGGCACTGTACAATCAGAGATAAAGAGGCAATCCCTACCATGGAGAGTTTATAGGCCAAAAGGCACTAATCAGATGAAAGGTTTGGGATGGACACATAGCATACAAGAAAATGAATATGGTGATGAACTGGCACAGTTTTCTTGGGTATGTAACTTTTTTCATTGGATGTTATGAAAGGGCATAGAGGTAGGATGAAAGGGAATGCCAGAAATGAGGGAGTTAATAAGAATAGGGGAATAGAAATGGGTAGGAAGGGGAAGAGGGACACAGTCACATCTAAGACACCTGCCATTTTGGTCATTCCTCAATCCTTAATTATTTTGATCTTTAGTGATACTACAGATATTTGGCTCGTGTCTATTTCCTGAGATATAAACATAAGCAACCGGAGAAGCCATTACTGCTCAATAAACAGGCACAATGTATCTGAAGAACAAACTGACTAAAATGAGCTTCCCAACCTGTCTGATTAAACAAATAAAGGAGAAAGACAGACCTGGTAAAACTAAAGGATTTAAAAACCCTCCATGATTACCATTATCTGAGCAGGATCTAAAGAGCGTATCTGAACACACTCTGCTAATGTGATAAAACTAAGTGGTTAAAGAAGATATTCACAGAACAAGAAGGGACCCTATGCTAAGGAAAAGGAAGCTTCAAGGAAGAAGAAACTTTAATGAGGGCATGATAAAGCCCAGACATGTGGAAATATTTCTCTTTGAGGATATTCTTTATACCCATTACCCTTCAAAGATACCATATTAACTTTTTTGGCATAAGATGACAATTAAATTAGATTAATAGTTTCCAATGTTTTTGCATCTGATGTGCTCAAAAATATTCTTTTGCTGACATTTTAAGGCCATCACCCTCATCTTTTACTTTGGCAATTTCTATAAACACTGACTTCAATTAAGTCAAGAATTTAAAAACATTTCAGCCTATTCATCTTTTTTATGACATGACAAATAATGAACTGGCTTTCATTATTGTTTCTTGTTTTCCAAAGCTATTGCATAGGGAGAAAAATTGCCAATAATTTTCAACGTCTCTCTTACATCTTCCAAATTGGCTTATTTTCCCATTTTTATTACAGCCTTTTTCCTCTTAAGGATTAACAATGTCTTGAACTATCCAACCCTGTCCAATTTCATGCTCAAACATTTCCTTTGTCTTGATGTGCTTCTGGTATTGGCACAGTACAGAAAAACAGTACAGTAATTCCCTGATTAAACTAAACCCTGGGACACAAAGAGGGAACCTTTTTTAAGTAGCAGGTACAAGAGGAAGAGGCACATATACATCTGGAGTATTTGCCAATGAGATTTATATCTCTAACTTCCCCACACACTTTTTTTGAAAAAATTAACCCTGCATCTCAAAGACAATGTTTCAAACCTAGTCCTGGCAAACTGTAATAATAGCAATGGTCCATTTTCTTTTTTGTTATAAAAATCTCTTTTCTCTGAATACCTGCAGGAAGCTTATCCATTCTATACGAGTTTTGTGAGGCTCCTGTGCTCCTCATTCTTTGGCCATATTTTTCAAACTGTCTTTATATCTTGGCCATAGCCCACACTTCCTTGCTTCCTTAGAGCTTTGGAAAGTTACCCCGAGCCCTTCCTTTTCTTTCCATGACCATACTGATTTCTTCTCTTTTTCTGCATCCCTCAAGTAGGTCCTTCACTCCCTTCCTGCATCTATCCAAAGTTCTTGGCTCCGTCCCATGTTCCCCATAAGTCCTTTTTCTTCACAAAGCCCTATCTTTGAACATCCTTCTGCAGGGCTTTTCTGGCCTCTGTTATTGGATTCCCATTTCTCAAGTTCTGGGACTATGCTTGTCCCAGATAAGTGACAACAGTGAAATGAACTAAGTAGAACAAGAAAAACTGGGGCACAGGCTATCTTCAAAGCATTGTGAGGAAGACTATGGGAGTTGTGACCAGTTGGGAGCTTATGGAGAGGAAATTAGCCAGGGTTTACTGGAAAATAGCAGAAGCGAAGGAAGAAAATTGCTGATAGAATGGAGAGTAATTGGGAGGGAAATGTGCAAGGGAGCAAGGACTACTCTTTTGGAGATGGGTCAAGAAAATGTGTCTTAAACGAGTTCATCCAGCCTTTATTTCCATACAGTTTAGCTCAACAAGTCCTTAGTCATGCATTGGAATGTATATTGCACTCTGCATCTTACTGAGATAACAACCGTAGACAAATGACACTAAATTGCTGTAACTTTTATAAATCAGGTTTGTAGTAAATTTAGATTGGCAATGCCTTTGACTTTTACATTTTCAAACAGGTGCAAAGCTCATCTCTTTAAGTTTTTATTTTTCAAAAAGAATAGAAAGCACAATAAATAAAAAATTAACACATACAGTAAGAGGATGCCAATGTGGCAAAATGGGCACTACACGTATCAATGCCTTTCTCGATTTGTCCCTCAGTGTGTGTGTCCCAATTCCTTTTGGATCATGGATCACACAGTCTAGTCTGGTTCTTATCTATTCATATCTTTCCCCTTTTACTACTTAATGCAGTATTTTAGTCTTTTTATTAGATCAACTATATTACAGTATACTATTTAATATCATACTCATTTTCATTAAAATGAAATGTATCTTAGCATCCTCAGAGTTTCATGCCCACATTTCATTCTATTTTACACTTTAATTGATTAACATTTTAGGAGCTTTTGTATTAATGAAGAGCAACAGGATCTGGGTGATGACAGACTATACATTCTCTACATTGCCTAATGCTATAGGGAACATTTCCAGGTGTGTTCAGGACTTTGTCAGAATTTTTTTGTATGAAATAATAGCTCATGAGCATTAAAAACTCCTCAAATCATAAAAAGAAAGGAGATATTCTATGCCTGTTACTAATGAAAATAAATACAATTTTGTACCTCTAAGTCAGGAATATAACTATGTTTTTTTTAATTAGGAAAACAAGATGGATGTGAGAGGAAACTATGTAATTGTTGTACTCTTAGACAGTCATAAATCTGACCTGACTTAAGTGCTTTGCTCAAAATTAGTATATGAGGCAGGAAACATTTACCGTAGTTCTCCTAGCCTTCCTCTTTTTCCACAGCACAGTTTTCACACCAATGAACCAGCTAGCATTCATACTAGATCTTTATCCTCAGTCAAAATAGGTTGGTCTTGCACCAGACACACCTGGTACTTTGACATGGTTCATCTTCCTACCTATTAAATGAGCTGCTTCTTTCTGCAGGCAGCCAAGCAATGGCACGCACTATAAATGCTGGTGAAGGAAATCTGAATGGAGACAGTATTTGTACAGCAAGGTGTTTTAGCTTGCTGACTATAATTATGGAACATTCCAGTCAGCATATGGAACAAAGCAGTCAGCAACTAGCATACAGCCTTTTATGGTGAGACACAGGTCTACCGGTAATGACAGCAGTGAAAGATGACAACACAGAATGCCTTTTATAACACAGTTAATTCACTACAGATTACAAAACACATCAGCTGCAAGAGAGAAATGCTGCATATATTACAATCAACTCTTGCATAAAATATAGTCAAGTAATTTTTAAATGGGTACTTTGACAAAAGACACTGTAGACATTCCAACCAACCAACACTGGACAGTTACCTTGGAATTATAATGCTGTTAATTATGAAGAAAAGTCTGAAAAAAGTTATTGGGTGAAAAATATATAAACTTTAATTTATGGCAAATACATTTTAGAGGTCTCTTCATCAATGTGTATGCTTTATTCTTCTTTCCTGAATGCTGTGTATTTCTGGCTTCCTGTGGATACTACTTTAGAACCCGGTGGTGTGCTTGTTCAGGATTAAAAATCCTCTTAAGTGGAGTGTCCAAAATTCGTCTAACTGTAGGCTGAATTTAATCAGCATTAGGTCACTGACGACCCTATCTTTAACACAGAAGTTTCAACTGTGGAAACCACAGGAGTTCCAAACATGTTTTTCTAGGACCTGTAGTCTCCAGAAGCCACAACTCTGTGGGCCACATTCAGTTCAGAGATTCACTTTAATTGTTCTCCATAAGTGTGTGACTTGGCATTTTAGTCCTAACTTCTCTGGTGCCAAACACGAAGGTTTTCAAAATATGTAGGAGCTGATCAGTTGGACTGAATGAAGAACAATGTCCTCCCAGATATTATTGTATAAAACACCGTGTAAGAGTGCGACTCAGCAGCTAGCACACCCACTTCTGGGTGGGTGCAGCGTACCAGGATCTCCTCCTTTTGCTGACAGCTACTCCAGCCCTGTGGTGTTGTGCTTCTTCTTGCGACTTGTCCCTCTGGCTGGGTCACACACAGTCCCAACCATTCTGGTAGAAACTGATAGTCTATTGACCTAACATTGGGCCTTTGGTCTGTCTCCAGACTCACAAGTCCTTACCCCTTATATCAGGGGGTTTCAATAGTCCAAACCCTTTGTGCCCAGAGGTTTTTGCCCCACCTTCCTTGGTGGGCCAATGGGAGAATCGAAGCCCTTCCTATTCTCTGGGTTCCAGCCCAGGGTCCCTTTAATAGGCAGTCAAGGCCTGGCTATGCCGACCCCTTGCTGCCTCACTGGACCACTTCCTACCTCAACCTTACTGAGGTCTTTCCCACAGACTCTTCCCAGGCTCACTGTCTATCAGCATCACTCTCTCTAAACCTAATCTCCAGGCTCATTGCAGAGCTTCTTAGCACTTTTGGCCATCCAGCTGATTCCACTCCTGGAGAGTTTTCTCAACTTCCCTGGCAGAACAGCCTCTTTAGGAATCTTCCCGCTCCCTGCAGGCCTCTGCCAGCATGGAGAACCCTGGGAAAATACCCCTCCCCAGTTACCTTTTACAACTACCTTACACACTCTGTTGCAGGCCTACCTTCCTTCAGGGAGGCTCTGTCTTCCAGCAGTCCAACTCACCTCTCTAGCTCCAGTCAGGCTTCTCTCATTGAGTGATAGCTAGCTTCTGCTCTCCTTCCAGTCAGGCCTCACCTGAGGTGGCTTCAGCCCTTTTAACTCCACTCAGCAAACAATTACTGCAGGTGTAGCAAAGTGGGGCTGATTGAACCCATGGATCCTTCAGGCTCAGAGTTGGGTTTTTACTGCTAAAAGACTATCTTTCAAAATTATATTTTATTCTGACACTGATTAAGAACATAATAAATCAGGTTAAATCTCCTCTGAAGTGGAAAATTCTTACTTTGCTGCATTCGGGTAAGGTTTTCACAAGCTCTTTGAAAATGCCTAGTCCTGCAACATTTCTATAGGATTGCACATAAACCCCGCAATTTGCCTGCACAGTTCTTCTTGAAGGACTGGGGTCTAAATGGCTGAAAACAAGGCTTTATCTATGTTAGGTAAAAGATATTGATCCCAGAAATGAAGCACTGAGGATGTTTAAAAAAAAAAGTACACATGGATCGGTTTTCAGGAAGGCAGCCTGCTTTCTGCAGGGGTAATTTGTGATAGCAATTGAATTGCAGGTACCATTCTGAATACTTACAATTCTACCTGACTGCGGATGCAAATAAAAACATGTACCTGTCCATTCTCTACACCTCAAAATGAGAAAAGGAAAATATAGCCATTAGAATGACTGTATGTTTTCAGTTCTGGTAGTGCTTGGATGACACTATTATAAGTGGATAGAGACCTTTTGTTTGTCATAAGGTAACCTTTACAGAATTCACAGAACCATAGTGAAACTTTATAAGTTTTTCATTCAGATCACATTGGTTCTCTATGTGTGTTTCTTTTCGATGTGTGCAAAATCCCACAAATCTAACAAAAATGCCAAGTTTTGCACAGAAAATTTCCTTTAGGGGAAAGCAGAATTTTTCTCCACTACCACATTTCCTATTCTAGTAATATGTAAGTAAGAGAATGAGTGGGAAAATGTCAGATGTACAGATCAGAGAGAAACTGTGATCCAGACTTGGGACCATGCTACATGAAGATTGTCTGGAAGTACAGTTTTTCATGTCCTGGTATTTGTCAATAAAATATATATGTCCTATCTCAATTCACATAATATAGACACTCTCTTCTGCCAGTTCTTTTCCCTATCCATCTGCTGAGTTTAGACTTCATATGAAGAAGAATAAGGACTACCTGTCAAAATAAAATGCTATATTAATGAAATATACAGCACATGCTGTGGGAAAGTACTCAGTTTACTTACATATGCTGCAGCTGGTGAGTGCTATTGAAAAATGATTAATTCCATCACCCAGAAAATAAGTATGTTTACAGAATATTTTAAACAGAATACATCTTCATCTTTTCACATGCTCAATGTTCAGTTTTTGATTTAATATTAATGCTCTTCACTGCAAAATACCAGCTCCTTTGCTGAAAAAGGTTAATTCCTATATTTCTTGACAGTCCAGTGCAATATATTCTTACACGGTGAAGAAATCAAAATGTCTTTTAAATCTTGCTTCAAGTACCCACACATTCCATGTTAAGCTGCTATGCTTAATTTAATATCTGTATGGCAGTGGTAAGGGTTTTAAACAATAGACTGTGTAGCCTAAGGGACAGAATTCAGAAGGTGATATAATAGGTTTGAAAGATGATTGTACATTTGAGATGAGGCAGAAAAACCAAAAGCAAGGAACACTTTACCACAATTGCCAGAAAATAATGCAGTCACTATGTGAGCACACCCTGAGGCACTCCTCTGTCAGAAAAGGAGAGAAGTCCACAGTACTGTCATGGTCCACAGGCTACAAATGTTCCCAATGTAGCTGGGTATTCAAAGCTTTCTGACATAAAAGCTCAACAGCTGTGGTTCACTGGAAGTCTGGGGGCAATAATTCTGTATTTTAATGACATAAATGACAATAGTTTTTCAACAAGAGAAAGAACAGGAGAGAGAGAGAGAGAGAGAGAGAGAGAATGGAAAATAAAATTAGTCTTATTTCATTTCCTTTCTAAATTACTTCTTGGAATCAAGTGCAAAATATCATTCCAAATTCCCTCAAGTGCTTGAAATCATTGTTCAAAATGAAAGGCGTTAATTACCTGCAGCAGTGGTGTTCATCAAAATTCTGTTCCAGATTTCATTTAGCCTGTCATCCTATTCTCCTCATAGCCATTCTTGGTCTTTTCTTTGAGGTGGTGAGAAGAGTCTGTATTTGTTATTACAAGATTCAATCCCAAACTCTCCCACTAAAGATCCCCCACAAAACAAAACAACCCGTCCAAACCGCCCCTTAGATGCTTGCATTTGTAATTTTTTGAATACATAGTGGTACTGTATGTATACTTGTATTGATAGTAAGATGCAAAACAAGTACTGTACATCGCACAATCTGCAATACTATGAAATGATGAAACAAAACAGACTTGGGGAAAAATAATAAATTTCCTAGATCATGATAAACAGAACATTTAGGGTGAGCTAAACTATATTCTGCTTAAGGCTGATTTCCACAGCTTGGAGACACCAGTCACACAACATTTACTGGATTCAAATGTAAAGTATTTTTAAAAATTCTGATAATCTTACTTTGCATGTTATGTGTAAAATTCTGACTATTCCATGATCTGCTTTTGATTTGTGATGGGGGAACCTCGCAAGATTCAATCCAGATAAGATGCTCAATAGATTGGTCTTCAGCTCCGTTGGGTCTCCATAATCTGTCCTTAGTCTCTACAGTATGCCCTTCCTCCCATTGATGATGTATGGCAGCTTCATCATCCTTCCCTCCTTCAATGACTTCCTAACAGCCCGATTCCCAGACTCCCTCTTCTCTATCATCTCCATGGGCTAATCTTGAGGTCCTTAGTTTTTACTCTTTCCATACTCAGGCAAACTCACAGTAAAGTTAATAGGTGGTTGCCTAATAAGGAATGAGTAAAAACTGAGGAAACGGTCTTAAAAAAATTATGCCTATAATTGTCTTTATGCACGAGTAGTCCCATTGACTTCAAAAGGATGACACACATGCATAAAGTTAAGCATAAGTGTAACTGATTGCAGGCTCATGACCTGGATGAGGACCTCTAGATCTGCCTCCAGCAGCACAGCCCTGAGTAGCATGTGCTGATAAGTCTTACTTTAATATTAATCAATGGGGTAAGGCACAGAATTCTGTATGTTAAAAGGTTTAAAATACACATGTATTTTATTTAAATAATGTTGAATTTCTGGGCATTCTCCCCAAATTCCTTTAGTTTCCTTAACAATTAGAGTCAGCTTTGGCATATTTTTGTAACAATGCAGTGAAAGATTAAACAACAAACCATATGTATATGAAATGTATATAAATGAAGCATTCAGTGAAAGAGAAAAATAAAGGCAGGCACAAATGAGACAGTGGGTTCTGTTTTATTCTCACTAAGGCTCAATTTTAAGGTAGAAAACTAGCAATTTTATTAAATAAATTCATACTGGCTTGATTTCTACACAGAACTGAAACAAAAGATGTACAGCATGCCTCAGAGCACACAAATTCTCACTCTGGGGCCACCCTATCACTGATATACAGTATTTCTGAGGCATTTGAGGAAAAAGATAGGAAAGTAGCACATGGAAGACAACCACAGGTAGATAGATCCTGTAGGAGTATGGAAGCGTTCCCCTGTCTGAGGGGACTCAGATAGAGATCATTTTTATAAAGAGTAAGATTGTTTAAACCCAAACTAACAATATCTCTCTCATCCTTTAAGAGAAAAGGGACAAGATTCTCATTTCTGCCTGCCTAGTTACTTTGCTATTGTTTGCAAGCTCCAGAACATGGTGACCGGAAACCACCACTTTTATATGTAAAGATACAGAGGTGCAATTAGCTATCTAAGCCACACAAAATCAGGAGGTATTGCTAAGGTACAAAGAACATAGCCATAGTTTCCTGTTTATCTTGTTTGCCAGAGGCTTATCTTTATACAAAGGATGTATGATCCCTTCACTTGTGGTATGCTACAAGCATTTTAACACCTCAAGCATTCATGGAAGCCACTCCAAAGCAAGATTCAGAAGTACTTGAAAATGGAATGTTTTGCTTTCCACAATTCTAATGGTATTTTTTCTTAGCATATTTGTGGCTTCTTTGGCCTTTCTGGGTTGGTGTGATCACAATTGCCATGTAAATTCCCTTGAGCAACGGGCTTCTTAAGAAAGCACTGATACTTAAGACACCCTGCATGTGTGCACAAGGGGGACATAAGGTTCAAAGAACTTTCACCATCATCCCCTTGTTCCTGTGTGCAACAGCCAGTTACAGTGGTGTTCCTGTTTCCTTTGAACACAAGAACTTGGTGAGTCAACACTGTTGGTGATGCTAAAAACACTCTGAAAGGAGTGCAGAGGGTCGCCCCTCATAGAGCTGAGATACTGTGCAGTGAGTAAGTGGCAGCATGTGCTGCACCCAGTTAAGGACATAGCAATGTCCAATGCTCTCTGCACGGTGCCAGCATTTACAAAGATATTGTGCCCACCTCAGGTAAAAGGCCTTCAATGACTTTGTGCCTTGGAATCCTTCTCCACTAGAGAATGTGGGTTAAAAGCCACATTAGAGCCATTGGAGCAGGCACCATGCCATTCTTCCATATGGGGAAATGTTTTTAGAAATGAGAGATACCACTATATTTGCACTACCTCGGCTCTAAATCAACTTTTAAAATAAGCAAGTAATAAAAAATTCCATTGTCACCTAAAGTTGTTTTTTAGCCATTTTGAATTAGAGAAGGCATCATAGGCAGAGCCAAAGAGTGACTTTAGAAAGTTAAAGTGCAATCTGAGAGATACCCCAAACAGAATCCAACACTCATTGCAGCTAAACAGATCAGTAGATTATGGAAACCTGTTCCGTAACCTTCCACAAATACAATAACTAGTGTCCAACACTTTAGATCAAATAGGCTCTCTGGGCCATGGTCACAGTAGTTTGAGTGAGTTATTATAGATGGATCATGGACTAAAAGGAATTCTACCTCTTAAAATGCCAACAGTTTAAAAAACTGAAACCCAGAATAAAAGGATGGTAAAAATAAAAATGTTAAAATGAAGCCTGCCTCTCACCCATCTGATTTATAAACCAATTAAGAAAAGCAGTTGATGTGGTTCATGATCCAGCTATAAATACTTAACACAATAATGTTTTTATGTACATAATTACAATAAGTTTACTAAAATTGTTGTTACCATACAGTTTCAAGTTACCTTAACAATAGGAAGTCAAGTACTATGTCTGACAACAGGTGGCCAGACATTAGTGAAGACTGAACCTACTAATAAAGTCCACCCTCATGTTTGTGGACTGTTCTAATATATGAGCGAAAGGAAGCCTCCACGAGATTAGCAAGTAGGAACTAAAATAATCTTGTCTCATATTGAATTTGCTTTTTCCATATCTTATATTTCTCCTCATCTTTTGTGAGCTGATCCAACTCTCATTTCCAACTGTGATTCCCAACTGGTGGTCAAAAATTGAAGCAGACTTCTGAAATGAGTGAAGCCTCCTTTCAGGAAACTGGACTTGCTGTATGTGCATCTAACACGTTAGACTTGAACTGGAGCCTTGTGTTCTGCAGGCAGCAGTTCTTTTAGGTCAGCTTCCCTACAGGGAAGCTCTCTCAGGTTGATTCAATAAGAGTTAATTAAGCTTGTCTCTTTGCACATACTGCATAAACAACCCTCCCCCTCCGCCGCAAAAGATGCCTACTGGTATTATGTCTCTCCACCCCCATCATTCTCAGTTGTCTAGGGACCAGAAAACACACACACATACACACTTCCCCATCTGGGGCACCATATCAGTTATGTACACTGCTTCGGAGGCACCGGGAAAAAGACAGGAAAGGAGCACATAGAAAACAATCACAGGTGTATTGTATTATATACAATATACTATATGCTATATCAGCTGTAAACTGTGTATATGTAATATATATATAAATTATATATATAAAATGCCTGACTTGGTCTCACCTTGAGACCCATTTACACTGTGAACTGATAATGCCAAACATTCCATTTAAATTAAAGGTGCACAATGCACCTGAAACAAACAAACAAAAACCTCCATTCCTATGTAAACAGTTGCATTAGGAATCAAATGACTTTTCCAAAAGTGATTTTGTAACAGAATCAATATATAGAATCAATGCCATGGATTCACACGCTTGCTCTAAAATTCTAATGAAGGCATCTGTTCATCACAGATATGCAGCAGCGTGCATACATCAGCCCGATAGTGGCTCCTGATAGTTTCTATGCAGCTGTTTGTGTTATTAACTAGATATCCCATGGTAGTGCTAAGTTAAATGCTTTCAATGGCATGTTGTTTAACTAAACTACTGACTGTTCATTGGCTTGGATTTACAGTAGTATTATAAACATATTGCTACTATTTTGCACTTATAAAAGATCATTAGTCACTGAGCTTTGATACTTATATACTGCAGTTTTACCCACAAACAAACAATGTAACACATGTACCAGTTAATTCCCTCTGTGATATAATTTAGATATATTGTTACTTGCTGGTTTTGCAGCATATACAATATTCATTATTATTGCTAATTGGTTTATGATGAGCTGAAAATAGTTTTTGCCAATTTCAGGGAATGAAATGAGACAAAAGCAAGGAAGGATTTGGATGGCTATGATTGACTTTGTTTCAGAGATTCAATAATTCACTTGTTTAGTACAGAATTTAAACTGCATTGAGACAGTTCACATGCTGTTTTCTGTACTACAGGATGTTTGGTGAAATTTTTAACTAATATATTTCTAAATCTTTGTCCTCTTGGATGGATTTAATAATTAACTAAGGGTAAATCTAAATTATTTTGACAGTCTCTGAAAAAATGTAATTAAATTATCTCTGGTCAAATAGAAACATTATCTTCTGAATTACTTCTGAATGTGAGAATTCAGAATTCACACTTCCTGCAAATAAATTAAATTTAGACACAAATCCAATGTGAATATGGCACGAATGTTTTGTATCATAGACATCTATACATCTTCATTAATACTTATTCTTCTGAAAGTAAGATTTTTCACAGTTGATATGGTCCAATTGATTGATTGTAAAAGTTACTATAGAGCCTTTTAAAATTCTTTTTCTAAGAAAAGATATGCAGTCCATGGATCTCTGTTATAGGCATATCAACACCATTAGATGTAATGGAAGACACCAAAGCCTTGCAGCAAAAAAGTTGTGAATATTCTTATCATTGGTCATTTTTGATTTGCGATTTACCTTTAAATGATGCTAGTCAACAGGCTAAGGGTCTGGTTAACAAAATACTTTGTGTGCTCTTTGTATTATTAATTTATTATTATTATTATTATTATTATTGAAATTATATAGGAAAAATTGAGTTGTTGAAATAATAAGAGCACCCATCAACCCACACTGAGGGCAAATACTTAGTCACCCTTGCCGCTATTACTTCCTTACCAACAGGATAGTCTTTCCCAAGATTATTAAACACAGTAATAATAGTAACACAGATACTGACTCCATAGGACCATTGAAGCACCTAACTCAGCTGCTCACATGCACCAAGATAGTATAAATACCTCATAGCACTTTTCAGTTACTACACTCAAATCAAATAATATTCAGCAATTTAAAGCTTGATTTCAAACTCAGGCCACAGTATGCCAAAGAATTTTAAAGACATGCAAGCCTTCTTAAATGTGGCAGAGAAGATCCCACACACTGGGGAATGATGACAATTTACTTATGAAGGAGTAGTAAATCTCTCGGTACAAGACTAAGGTCAGCAGACATTTTGGCAGCCAAGTTTTGAAAAAAGTAAAAATCACAATTTTTTTTAAAGGTAAGAGAGGTGGCACAGAGACCAAGAAAAAGAGAATTATACTAATCCTAACAAGAGATGAAAAGGAAAATGCATATTAATCTGGATAGCCTTTACAAGGGCACATATATGGAGACAATGCCAAAGATCTAGATCATAGTTAGTGAGACTGCAATAAAAAGGGAACAGTTGCCACACTGTGGTATCTCAGATATTAAATCTGAGAGACTACCATTATTTCCTCTTCTAAGAGTACTATGGCAGTAACTTCAGTATATCAGACAATACAGTGTGATAAGTGTTGTTAAATACTGATTTTCTAATAGAGACCACTGTTTTTTACTATTTTATTGTTTGTATTATAGTAGTGCCCACAGGCCTCATTCAGGAATGGAACTTACTGACCAGGCACCACCATATAAAAACATTTCTTGGTTTGCACTAATTTACAATAGCTTAGTAAGTAAAGCTCTTCAGGGCTTTTTGTTATGTATTTGTATTGTATTAAGCACAATTGGGCCCTGATACATGACAGTGGCTCCTAGGAACTACCACAATACAAATAATGAATGAATGAAAAAGAAAATATCATTTTACTCTGCTACAACAGGAGCAACTGGCATAGTTAATTTATTAAACACTATGGGTTGGATTCACTCCTAGGGGAGGGCTGGTGGAATTATCACTTATATAAGGTTTGACAAACTTAGTTTGCATCTGGGCTTTATCGGAATCTCGATGGAGGAAGCTAAAGATCAGTGCATCACCAGGCTGCCTGGGTTTCTCCCTAGCCAGCACTTGTTTTGAGTTGCACTGGCTCCCTACAGTTGCTCCAGTAAAGAAGACATCTGGCAGATTGGCAGACATCTGGCAGCTCCAGTGGCCTTGGATCTTGGTTTACACCAATGGAAGATAGCATGTACCAGGTTGGGGTGACTCTAGCCCACGTGTAATGTTCAATCTGCTGGCACATTCTTTTAGAAAACATATTCTAACAAAAGACCATCTGAGATTTCAAATTTGCAGTCAAAGTTCATTTTAGCAACCAGAAATGTAAGTTACTCATGAAAATGTTTTAAGACATATTGCATTTACTATTTTTTTCTTCCTTCTCTCTCCTACTTAAGAAATTCATTAAACAGTAAAGAGAAAGGCAGAGAGATACTATCTATTTACTGAACATCTGACGTGTGCACTGATTGTGGGATGAGGTAGCTATCTTTTTTTGCCATTTTCTCGTCTTTGTGGAGTGTATTAAATGAGGGGCTGCTACTTGAGGATACTGGTATTAAATTGACCAGTCATCCAGTGAGTGGGATTTTTCCTATAAAAAAACATATTACCTCAGTCACATGTGGTTTGCCTTGCAGCTCTGTTCAGCTTGCTACAAGTTAGATTGCTATACATCCCTGCACAAAAACTTCACACTAGGCTAGCTGGGTATCTTAATACAGTCAAATGTAAAGAAGAAAGGCTGGTCTTGTGGCTAAATCATAGGACTAGCACTCAAGAATCCTGGGACTATTTCCAGCTTGTGACAGTTTGGGCATTTTGTCAGTGTCCCCAGTCTGATTTTGAGGGGTGGAGGATATGTTGTAATTCAGCCTCCATTTTGAGTGTAACCTTTCACTCTATATGCTTGTTATGTTGGATGGCATCATCCCCCTCGGTTCTTTTTTTGGGGGGGGGGGGGAGGCAGGGGAGGAAGGTAGATGGGCTGGTGCCTAGATGTCTGATCTTGAATGAAATCAACAATTAAATAGCCTTACTGTCGCAGGATAATGGGTGTTACCAACCCTCTGCCCAGTGGAGCACCCAAAGGGTTGGAAAATGAAGTACCCTAGGGCAAAGATAGAAGGAGAAAAGGTGCCAGACTGCTTTAAAAAAGACACACGCACTGTCAATGGGGGTGGGGAGGGGGGGTGTCACACTATTACCAGAACAAGAAGACTGGGCAGGAGGAGCCTGGACCACGACCCAAAAGGACACTGACCAAGACCCAAAAGACTCTCACAAGTGGTGAGGGAAATGGAGGGAGGGAATTGTGTACATAGATCTGTAACTCTCTTGTGCTTTCTCCTGGCAAAAGTGTGCATGTGTTTAACAAGCTTCTCTGCAAAGCCTGAGTGTTCCTTACTGTAAATGTCATGTGGTCTCTGAAGGGTTAAACTGTAAATCAGAGTGCCCATGGGGGGCACCTCTGGGGACAACATGCATAAGCTACTGGGGAGACTTGCAGGGTTCAGAACTGGTCTTGAGGCCTAGCACAGCTGGACCATGGAGTCCCATATCCCAGAGAAGGGGTACCAGACAGGGAGTCTGCACCCCAGGAATCTGTGTGAGAGGCTGCACTTAGAGACAGCGCCTGGATGCTGCCCAGACCCAGGGAGTTTGGAAGCTTGTGGAATCCAAAGGCTGGGTACAACACAGCAGCCTGATAATGGTCCACAAGGGGACTCAGCCAGGACTATAGCACAGTTCTACCACAGACTCCCTTTCAACCTTGGGCAAAACACAGACAAATATTCAAAAGGGGCCACTGATTTATTGTGCCAACTCGAGACACATATGGTTGGATTTTCAGAGGTGCTGAGCATTGACCCCAAATGGAGTTTAAGGATTTCATCTTCATGCAGGAAGTGTAGGCTGTGATGGGATTTTTGTTTCCATTTCCTGGTTGTACAAGAACCATGAAAAACAAACCAGTAACCACAAAGAGGTTTCTTTCTACCCTCTAAATCTGGCTCTTCTGCAAAGTTTCTCTCCAGCTGTCCTATACCCTGGTCCTGCCACACTTGCCCTTGTGCCAGCATATTAAACTTTCGTATTAACCAGCCATGTTTATTTGTAAAACATACTTTGCAATATACTTAATGAAAACAATTAAAGCAGGGCCAAAACCAGAGACCCTTGCTAAGTTTTTAAATACTCTTATTCATGAAAGCTCCCCCTAATTTCAACAAGAGCCTTTAAAAATAAACAGGGCCTTATTCTTTTTTCTTATACAGAAAAATTTAAGATTGAGATGTAGGCACAGGCCCAAGTACAGTTTTGGTGTAAGTGTGAACAATTCCCACTAACTTCAATGGCAGCTACATCTGCTTATATCAAGACTGAATTTGTTCTACAGGGTCTGCAGCATTTTCTTATATTTTTTAATTAAGATTATACTGTTCATAGTTCTGGTTATATCTGAAATGTACAGCCTTTTAATTATATTTTAATATTAGGTTATATTACCTTTTTCTCTTTCTATTCTATTATCTTTTGCTCCTCCATTATTCCACACAGTACATATTTGGATAATTAGAACTGTGAATATGAATACTTCAAATAAGTTCACATAGTACTTTTTTTATTTACTGAGAAAGAGCTAATAGGAGAAGGGGTTTAAAGTGTTCTCTTGGTAAAGTATCTAAAAGGACATTTATCCAAATATCTAGATATCTGTTTAATGTAGACAGAAAGAAAGAGGTCAAAAAGGGACAGATTTTAGTTGCTTATCTAGAACAGGATGCATTTAAACTAAATAGTTGTTTAATAGCATCTCTCCAATATAGGATCTCTTACTTAGGCCTTGGCTTATTTTACACTGAAGGAATTCTGTCCCACATCAAAGACCTCTGTTAAAGAAAAAAAAATAAATTCCTCTAAAAAAAAACTTTGGCTGAACAAATAATTTTCAATTTAGGAGCAGGTGACAGTAACATATCTCCCAAGGGCAGAGTATTTAGACTTTACATAGAACTAAACAACTCTGTTATGATGAAAGCCGGACATTCCTCAGCACTGGGATCTAATGAAAACGTCAACTTTTATGCAGTTTTGAAGCTGACAATTCTACAGTTTTACATGATCCTTTGAACATTTATCATCAATTTCTACAAGTTAAATTTAGACAAAGGGAATAGTTACATAAAGCAAACAATTTTTGCATATACTAAAAAAACTGCACAAGTTCTTTAAGAAAGCAAATGTGTATTTAACTATTATGTATCTCTTTGCAATAAACTGTCAGTATTATGGATTCCCATACACAGGAAATCAAATCTTATCAAAGAAGAATAAATAACTGCCACCAATCCCAAAGTCTATTGTGTACATGATTGATGTCTGTGCAGACAAGGGAACCAAGGTCAGGATAACCAATGTAAATTATGGTGGCCCAATCTTTCAAAAACTTCTTAGTCACTCTGACTAGGAGGGGAAGAAGTGGAAGTGGTAAGATTCAGCCCAACCTGCAAGTGCAGAAGAATTTCAGGTTTGGAAACTGAGTGGATTTGAGGTGATGGTGACACATCAGTGAGGAAAGGTCTGTAAACACTTTGAGACAAGACAGATGAGAATGGGGAGAATGTGGAGGATCATTTGGGAATCATTTGTATAAAGTTAATAGTTGAAAATATGGGAGTGGCTTTGGTCAACAGCAACAGTACAGAGGGAGAAGAAGAAAAGACTGGGGATACAGCATTAAGAGTAAGGATGAAATAGGGCCAAAGAGGAGGATCAAGAGTCACTAGAGAATACAGTGAAGGAAATACGGCAAGACTGGATGAGAACCAAGAGAGAAAAGGAGTTGCAGAACCTAATAGAAGAGAGGAAGTGGAAGCAGGCAAATCAAAAAGAATGAGGATAAAGTGTCACTTTGGATTAGCTAGCCAGGGGTCATTACTAAGTAGAACTGTGCAAATAATAGAAAATTACTAACTGAATAAATTATTCAAAAATATTGTCAAATTTTTCAAAAAATTATCCGATTAATATTATTTACCTGACTCTATTAGTAACCTGGGGCAGGATGGCTTTGGTGGAGTGTAGAATAGAAGCCAGATTGGAGGGAATTAAGATCTGAGTTGATGTTGGTAGAGAGCACACTTGAGGATTTTTTAGGTAAAGAGGAATCCAAAGAGTCAAGGAGGTTGAGGGAAGTTTTTTTGAAGATGGAAGATACAATGTAAACAGAATATGGGCTTGTAACACATGAAACAGAGGAAGCCTTCATACTTCTGCATTGTGCTTTAAATATTGTACAGGTATACAATGGCATGGCACTTAGTTAAAACAGATGGAAAAATTACTTCAAGAGAGTTTTAGAAGTATATGCTAATTCACCAAGTGATATTCCTGCTGCTCCTCATGCATTTTGTTTTTAATACTCCTTTGACTGAGAACATTAATTTAATGTATGAATCATTGTACACAAGAAGCCAGCTTTCCACAAGCCTGTTTGCAAAACATTATTTCCAGAAGTGTAGCTTGCTGTCATTAAGCATATTTAAATGTTTGTGCCTAGATCATGAATTCATGAATGTGTAATTCATTTCCCTTTTCTAAGCATTCATTATTTTAGAGTTCTGCTTCTGTGAGAAAAAACAGATCTGTATAGAGATTTACCAGTATACCATTTAATTAGTATACAAAAAAACTAAAACTGCTGGAAATGCACAATTGTGGCTCAAGCTTGCCTGAATGTCAGCATGATGACCACACCTGGGACCTAGAAAGCCTATATCTAATGGGTAGTGAAATATAGGTTACAGAAATGAATTCCTTATAGCAAAAGTAGAATGACAATACATATGTGGGATATAATTCCTTTACACAAAGTGCCTTATGTACTGTTTATTTCCCATCAAATAAATTTATTAGAGATTCTTTACGGAGTAACTGAGAAAGTATTTACCTGCACCAGTCAACTGTGGAACAATTCTATGAGGTGAAGTATCTTTTCATGTGTACCCTGAACCGTTTATTCATTGTTAGTTTTTTTTGCAGGTTACCCAATGTTTAAAAAATATATATTTAAAAATATCACACATTTTAGATGTATTTGTCTGCAAGTAACATTTAGTTTACTTCTCCCCGTTCCCCTCCCCAAATAGCTGAATGCTACATAATTAATACTTCTGAACCAAGAATAAAGCAAATTAGTGTTTTCTGGTAACTAAAGGAGTAAGATACAACTAAAAAGAAATGAAAGTAACATTTCATTAGCACACACAAGAGTTAAGATGTATACAAGCTGAAATGATGTTTTAGCTTCATATAAAATCATATTTGGAGCTCAAAGTCCAAAATTTACCTAAGTACATTATTAAGTTCTCACAGCACCTTCAAGCCACAGTGGGTTAAGTAGGAATGCACTCAGTACCTAACTGAGGTACTTGGGTTGAGTTGTTAATTCACCGCAACTTGAGGCCAGTTTCCAGTGCATTTAAAAGGATAAAATAAAGGGTTCCCAGAGTTAAAAGGTCTGCAGTTTGGTGATGGGCCTCCGGTTCATGGGATACGAGGCCCTTCGTGGGCCAGGGTCAAATCTTGTGGCCATTACAAGTCAAGGTCCCAACAGTTCTGCATCCTCTATCCCCCTTACAGGAGGGAGGGTGCTTGGTCTCAGAGAGAGCTGAGTCCAGTGGGGAAGGCTGAGGAGAACATACCCCGAGTTATGGGTTACATGGTAAGGAGCCCTGTAATCCCTGCACTGAAACCAATTAAATGCCTGGCATAGGAGAGTATGGGTGATGGGTAAGTAGTGTCCCTCCCCTGTTCTAAAGTTTAAAAAAAGTTACAGCCTGCCGCTTAATTCCATGCATGTGTCTGTCCTTAATTTGCTGCTATGTCTGCATCAAATGGCTACGGCTAGGAATGTCAAACTTTGTTTTGCAGATCTCATTGAAAAAGTCTGCTTGAAGAAAACTTTGAAGAGAATCAGTTCAGCAGCTTTAAAGTTGAGTGTTACAAACTAAAATTTTGTGCATAACTTTTCTTGTATTTTTCTAGCTCTTTTAAAATACATGTATTAAGGATTCACTATTGCATTACTAAAACCAGCGGAGGCTGAAAGCGTATCTACAGACCAAGGAACTTATAGGAGCTCTAGGCCAAAAAGCTCTGTATTAAGGAATTTAAAGGATTAATTAAGGATTTCTATCTGCTGGGGCCAGGAACCGGGGAGTTGTATAGGCTCTGCAGTGGAGAGAGTTATTAGGCTATGGAGCCTTTAGTGTAGATATTTTACTAAAGTGTTTTAAACAGGTTGATTTACATAATGTAATTCAGCATAGGGATGTACCAAAGTTTAGGTGTAAACTGAATATCTCAGTTTCAAACAACTTTCAAACTCTACAAACTGATTGCACTGGATCAAGGTATAGACAAGTTCTGTGAGCAAAGCATTTCTTTTTTTCATATTTCTTTTTCAAAAATGAGAAAGTTTAAACAAAACCAAACAGATTAATTCAATGTTAAGGTTCAGAAATCAAGTCCTCAAAAGTCAGGAAATTCCCAGCATGATTAAAATTAATCTGATAGCAGTAACTTGACCACGCTATCAGTATGTCACATTTTGCAGTTTTATTTTCCTTGTTAAGTGAAAACCCAAATTAATATTGTCTGTTACTAATGTATACCATAAAATAAGTAGGATGTGCTCTGTGTCTAAATTAATGTTGTCAGAGCAACCTTAGCTTTCAGAAATTCCCAATTTTTGAGACTTAAACTTCACATGCCATTAACATAAATTCATTATTTTTAGTGATGTATGTTTTTATTTATATTGTACAACACATAAATGTGGCTTTATGCATTTAGGTCATGGTCTTGAACTACTTAAGTCAATGGGAGTTTTGCCATTGACTTCCATGAGCATACAAACAAACATTTAGCTGACAGTAATCACTGCACCTTGTTGAAGATATGCTGTTATTCTCTCATCCTCTGAAAAGGGTGGCTATCTCTAGCTGTGCATGTTTCCTCCCCTTTATGTTGCAGAACCCCACAAAGGGGCAGATATGATCAAATTAAGTAGAATTAAGAGAGTATCCCAATAATTCCTATATTATATTATATTATATTATATTATATTATATTATAATTCCTATATATTCCATGTGAAACAGAAATAGCTGGAAGAAAAATTTAGAGTGTAAGTTATAATTAACTTTGCTAAAGCAGCATGCCTTTTGAGTCTCCTCAGGTATTCAGTCAATAGATATAACCATCATCAAAATAAAGGGTGGACACTGTACTCCTTTTAATGTAAATTATTTGGTTTTTGTAAAGTTAAATGGAGGAGATTCACATTAATTAATTAATTGTGTAATGCATAGTAATGTTGTTTCTATACATTACATTTTAATTTTGTTTCTTGTATTGTATGATTTTGCCATGTAAACAGTGGCCATATGTGCTATATTTATAATTGTCTTTGTTTTAAAAGACTCTTTTATAATTAAATTTATTCTATGTTTGATCATATTTAAAAGGCATATTACACACAAGAGGATCGAGACATTACAGAAGGGGCTGATCTAACCACATTAAGTGGGTACGCAGAGAATCGTTTTAACCAGACTCCAAAACATAACAAAAACCTTGTCTCATTCCAAGGCAAGCCTGGATGGACTGTACCACTGATTATAACCTAGATTGTCCCTCAGAATTTCATATCATACATATCTTACAGATATGCTTTGAATAGCCAAAGTATTGAGACATCTGGGAGAGGGTAACAGCAACAAATGTCCATGTGACAAAATCATGCAAACTTTCATTCATAATTTTGCAATGCAAAAAGGTCAGGTATATACCACAATTGGGCTATACATATACATCTAAATAAGTATATTTTTAATCAAAATTTTACAATATGCAACATGTTTGGTATATTTTTTGCAACTACCCATCACAGAACTATCTTTCACATTATGCATGGTTTTTTTTTTAGCACAGTCATAAACGTATGTCCAATTCATGCTATTACTGGTTAGGAATAAAATCATTGTGCTTTCAAGTAAGAAAATTACTAGGGAGTCTGTTCTGTATTTGTAAGCAAAAATGAGGCACCTTGAATGAAGAAGGAGAATTAAACTAGCCCCAGATATGGCTGAACACTGGCCATGTGTTTCTGAAGTGGGTATCTGCAAACCCCTCCCCACAGATTCTTTATAGCCAGATCTGTAGACATATAAATGTGAAAATCAAGACATAATCTGGTCAAGAATTTGCTGTTATACAGCACATAGAAATCCATCCATTTTTTTAGCTTAAGTATTTTTTTTTCTAAAGGGCAGCATTTGGCCTTTGAATAAAATATTTTAAAAGACACTCCCAGCCCCCAATTTATACTGAAAGCTTATTCTATGTTTGAGATCCTGTATTTACTTAGTTCAAATATTTATGGGTGCGATGTATATACAGTATTGAACAAAACAGAAACCAGATTCATTCCTTAATAAGTGAGAAGGAATAGAGTTCATATGGGGTGGCTAGATATACCATAGTGTTAAAAAATTGCTAGTTGTTCTTTAAACCAGCAACTCCAAGAAATTTTAAGTTTTCCCAGTTACTGAACAGAATAACAAAAACAAAAGAAAGTGGTATTAGTTTTTCTTCTATATTATCCAATGTTTAAGACAAAGGTTAGAATGTTCAAAAATGTGTCTGAATTTATTCAGCTGTTCTCATAGTTTCATATTTCATGAGTGACTGCTACGTATACGTATACATTCCTATATGAGTGGGTTAAAGCTATCTGACAGGCTGGTTAAAGTTATTAGTCCAGCATTTGAATGCTTGTTCAAATCCTCAATCATCATTTATTGACAAGCTGCTAAATACAGATTGACATCTCCTTTTTTTTTAACACAAGAGTTGCTGGTATTTTAAAGGCCAATACATGAACAGATTGCTTTTCCTCTAGACACATACATAAATTAAAAATGGTATTAAGTCTTTAAAAGACCAGGATTCAGGGGATGGGTAATGGGATTCACAGCCCTTTCAACTCTAGTCACAGGTATAAATACAGCTCAGGTTGATCATGACCAAAAATCATTATCATCTTATAGATGTTTGTTAGCCTATCCAAAAGATATGGTGGATTCAATCTGTTTTCTAGTGGACAAATGACCACATCAAAACCACCATCACATCTGGCACCCTCACTGGTCATCTCTGTAGAATGACTAAGTACTGAAAGGGCACAGAGATAAGCCTGACTACATTAGCTTCATACATCACTTCAATCATCAATGCCACATATTCAACTTAATTCTTTTGTAAAAGATTGTCATCTTCAGGTGTATAAAGAACAGGTTAGAAAATAATATGGAAGATATTACAATATCATTAAATAAATTGATGATATACCTCAAGCGGCATATTGAATTCAGTTCTGGTTACCCCACCTAAAAAAGATACAGCAGAAACAGAAGAGGTCCAGAGAGAGTCAACAAAAATGATCTGAAGCATGGAAAGACTTCCATATGAAGACACTGTTTAGTTAACAGTAGATATGAATAAGAATGTCCTGGAAGAGGTGTATAAAATGATGAATGTTATAAATTGTGGGTTCTTAGCCTAGGGCTCGTGACCTCCAAGAACAGTTGCAAACAGGTTCCAGAGGGTTGTGAATATCCTCCTTTCCTTTATAGCTAAATTAAAGGGAATAGGGAAATGTGGGGGTCCTGAAACCTTTTTCTGTTGTAACAAGGGGTCAAGGCATGAAAAATTTGAGAACCATTGGTATAGAATGCTGTTATTTAATCTCTTTTTATAGAAGAACAAGGGCATATCCAATGAAATTGAAAGGCAACAAATTTTAAACTGGTAAAAGGAAATACATATAAACATCAGACTCCATATTAACATTCTTTCACAGTGCTATAACTGCAAGCCTGCCTATCATTTCAACAACACAGCCTCCCATTGGCTACAGTCTTGATACTCACTCTGGTTGCTCATTCATCACATCTTAGAAACATAGAAGAATCATAGAAGATTAGGGTTGGAAGAGACCTCAAGAGGTCATCTAGTCCAACCCCCAGCTCAAAGCAGGACCAACCCCACTAAATCATCCCAGCCAGGGCTTTGTCAAGCCAGGCCTTAAAAACCTCGAAGGATGGAGATTCCACCACCTCCCTAGGTAACCCATTTCAGTGCTTCCCACCCTCCTAGTGAAATAGTTTTTCCTAATATCCAACCTAGACCTCCCCCACTGCAACTTGAAACCATTGCTCCTTGTTCTGTCATCTGCCACCACTGAGAACAGCCTAGCTCCATCCTCTTTGGAACCCCCTTCAGGTAGTTGAAGGCTGCTATCAAATCCCCCCCTCTCGTCTCTTCTGCAGACTAAATAAGTGTAGTTCCTTCAGCCTCTCCTCACAAGTCATGTGCCCCAGCCCCCTAATCATTTTAGTTGATTACTGTACCTCCCTTCCTGCTGCCAAATGTACTGTATCTGTCTTGTGGACAAATAAAGGACCTGAGTCTCAGCAGTGATTAAATTATCATCTATCCCAAGTATTATCTACTTTTGCACAGATTCTGCCACCTCTGCTCATACTGAGTGCTTCCTTATTCTGTGAGTAGCCCCGCTGCAATCAATAGGGATACTTGCGGAGTAAGGTACTAATTAACATAAGCATGAGTGGAAGAAACTGACCCTTTTTAAAAAAGGGCTCTTTCTGTGTATTTAATTTTCTATTTCTGTTTTATATTTTACCAGTTTATGTATCAGTTAAAGTGCCAGTTCACAATATAGCAATTTCAGATACCAAATTAAGTGCTATATCTACTGGATGCAAAGTAACAAAAATATTGCACATCACTTGTTTTCTTGAAGTACTTGGAGCAGACATACAAAAATAACAAAAGGACTGCCAAGCAAATCTACAGTTCTAGTGTTATACCAGCTACAGCCCTCAAGAGACTTTAAAAGTATTTCTCATCTGTCATTATGAAAACTAACATTTTAGTGCAACCAAAAAAATAAATAAAAATCTGGCCTGATATTGCAGACCGTTACTCACATGAGTGCACACATTTAAGTCAGTAAGGCTACTTGCATAAGTCAGGACTACATGTTTGATTAAGCATCTGCAGGTCTGGGCTCAACTGTAGCATAAATAATGAAAACATATTATCTAATCAGAAATATTGATAAAAAAATTCAAATTAATTTGATAATGTTAGTGATCTAGTCAAGTTTTCTAGGTTCATACTTAATGCTTACTGATCTATGAAGTTGTATCAAAAACATTAACATTTAAATAGATTGAACTGCCTTCAGAGCTGGGCACCCAGCCAGCAGCCACCACTCTCTAGCTGTCCGGCTCTGAAGGCAGTGCTGCTGCCAGCAGCAGTGCCTAAGTAAGGGTGACAATACCACTATCTCCCTACAATAGCCTTGTGACCCTCTTTTGTGTCAGGACCCCAGTTTGAGAAACGCTGGTCTCTCCCTTGAAATCTGTGGGCAAAAGTAAACAAAAGACCAGATTTCACAGGGGAGACCAGATTTCACGGCCGTGACATGTTTTTCAAGGCCGTGAATTTGGTAGGGCCCTAGTAATAACCATGATTAATAATAACAGTAAATGAATGAGAATTATCTAAAATCTCATACACCTTTTATTTATTTTTTACTACTAAATTGGAAATGGAGAACATTAATAGGCCAGAAACCTTAAGGCTTCATCTAGGGTAATTTTATCTTATTTCTGAACAATACAAGAACATATGATAAAGGGGTACTCTGAGGTTAAAAATAATATTAAAAAACAAACAAATTTATTGACCTGTGTTACTAATGTTGCCTTGGATTGTTATATTTGAAATAATTTTTAAATCTAACCCTTCAAGATTTATATTTGTTTAGTCTTTGCATTTCATTTAACAAACATAATAAAAATTGACTCAACACTTTCAGTATCTGGTTCTCAGTTACAAGTATTTTTACTTTCAGGTTCTCATTCACTAGCACAACATTGCAATTTGTGGGTTGCAAATCCTGAAGGAGAATGTTTAAATCCAAACAAAAACTGTTTACATTGAAATTTCCTCTCTAACAATTTCATGAAAACATTCTGTTTTTGCTAAACCTTCTTGGTACAATATCTACACTCTGGGCCTAAACCTATATATCAGTGTCACTTTCAATAATATCTCATGAATGGAAATGTACTACAAAAACTGTTATATCAAGACAGTTCAGTTACACAACAGATCTAAAATGGCTTCAGCATATTTACTCTATCACACCATATGTTAAGCTGTGGTCTCTACAACAAAACCTTTACACACTGAAGTCATTATCTCTATGAAGTCTGCAACTGGCATTTAAAACTTATTGATGGCCTGGGTATTGGTGGCTCAGTAGGCAGCCCTCTTGCCTGAGGCCCACAAGGTCACAGGTTCACATTCTGCTTAGGAAAAAAGCTGGACATATTCCAGAGTTGTGTGTGGGCTGTGCTAGACTCCTGGAGGGGCAGTCCTTAGGATAGTAAATGAAACCCTGTCTGTTTTGTGCATATCAAGGGTCTCATGGTAATGGAAGAGGAAGAATGGGTAAGAAATGTAAGTTTAATATGCCTGGAGCAAATGAGTGTACTTGTTGGAGATCCTGCATTCAACTATGTAAGCACAGGATGGTAGAAGAATAACATAACCTCCACATTTTTGGACTTCTTAAATCATTTCTGACTTTGTATTAGGCATGTTTGCAAGAGACCTGTTCAAAGACATCACTAAACATGATCATCATTAACTGATTTCTTTATACTTTCTGGACTGACCTGGGATTCAGTTTCACACTTTGGGCCTGTGAAAAATGTATGCATAATTTTGGTAAGTGGGAAGTTTAATCAAGAAATTTTTAAGATGGTAAAAACTTGTCACATGCTGCAATCTGTCTGATGACATTACTATATGCATCAAGGAAAAATCTTTAGCAAATATTTAAATCAGTACTGGCAACTGATTTAGAAAACAATATAAAATTAAGATTCAACCTGCTCTGGTGTTAATCTTTGATATGTGGTTATCCCAGATGTCTCTCCTCCTCCTCCTCCTCCTCCTCCTCCTCTTTATAGACAGGTAAAGATGGAACTCTTGAAGGAACTGGGGATCACACTCTAGGCAAAGGTTGGACAGGTGATCAATGTACAGCGTGAGATTTGCCATGGCTATGTGCCTCCAACAGTGACTGGATCATCTAGTTTAAAAAGACAACACATTCAAAATTGTAATATTTTATTTAAAACATGCATAAGGGAAAAACAAGTATGGGAGGGAAATAGTGTATTTGAACAACCAGAAATATATCTGGATGACCAAACTTGTCAAATTGTAATTAGCCCATTTCATTCAGTTGTTATTGTCATCTTTAGTTTTCTGCTTACATCTCTTCAATGACATCTGATACAACTCTGCAAAGTGGCATGCATCACCAGTACCATGAAAAATCAGGGCCTGATTCATTGAGTTAAATGGGCTATGCATCAGGCCGTTAGTAAATAAAACGAGATTTCACTCAGCAATGCCCCAGAAGGCAACTCTAAATCCAGTCTCATAAGAGTGCAACACATTGCTTCTGTCAGCTGTCTACTCTAACTCTGGTATAGTAAATAATTGCCTTTTTTTTTAACATGGAAAAACCAAATAACCATTAATAATCTGGAGCCTTAGGTTTAGCTTTGGCCTATGTACATTTTCTAGATGGAAAAACAGACTATGATGTATTTAAGCAACAGTTCTTGCACAATTAAAAGGGATCATGAATGACCAGCACAACAAAATCTTTAGGGTATCACCAAATTCCTGCATAAATGATAAGATTCACACACACACACAAAAAGACTTAATACTTATATTTTAGAAAAAAGAACTTAATATAATCCTGCTGCAAATCAGCAAATGTTCTAAGCTAAAACAAATTCATTTTGTCTCTAATATATAACAAGAAGCTGTTTCATAGAGGAGTGAAGGATATCCTCTTAACCTGTGATAACAAATTTGTTTGTTTTTTTCTCTTCTTAGTAAGAAAGCAATTAGATTTTTCCAATAAAAATATCCTTGTGCATATATAAACACTACTGGTAATCACGTAATTACCTTACCCAATCAAATTAAATTGCTGTCAGTTGAGTTCCCACTGCTGATTAACTTTAGTATACTTTAAATCTAAATGAAGTCTTTGGTAAAGTGCACTTAGCCATTTACAAAGGTGTCTCTATGATTCTACAAGGCATAACAGCAATATATTATTTGCCATAATCATCCAATGTTCTAGGTCAAGGATAGCTCATACTGAACCTCTTTTAGAAAACCTTAAAGAAACACAGAATTAAACTATGTTGCTTATTTTTGTGTTCTTTGCCATAACTTCTAAATGTAATAGTAACCTTTGACCCCCACACATTAAACACTGTAATTATGTAATTAAAACTAATTATGTAATTTATCTTGCATATTTTTATCTTACAGGAGGCAGGTCAATTACTTCACTCATTGACCTTAGGAGATTTCACAATTTGAAGCATAACAAGTCTTTAAATTAATTTTAAAGTACAAGTGGAAAAGAACAGTAGATCTGCAAAACTTATCAAATGAATATTGTGGAAGAAGCACTTACAAATCTTTATACTTTATATTTTGTAAAATAAATATCTTGATAATTATTCCATTCCTTTAAGTATCTTCCATAATTAGAAATATTAACATATTATTTATGGTCAAATCTTACATATAGTACCTGCCAACTGTAATTGCCTGGGGCCAAACTATGTAGGGGGGATTCCATATTTCCCTTCCTTCTAATCTTTCCCAATTTCCTCTCTTCTCATACTCTCTTCTCCCTACTGTTGTCCTTTAGTCTGCTCTGCATTTCTTTCTCTTCTCTCTTTTCCACATATACTCTCATGCCTTTTTCTTTCCCATTTTGTCTTCTTTCTTCTATCTTCTGTATACCATCACCATCAGTAAAACCCGTTAGTAGTTTAAATAGTCTCTCAGTGCAGTAGCTGTTGGTACTACCGGTCTGTTCTCATCCCCACCCCCAATGCTGAGTTGGCATTTCAGGAGATGGTGTTTCACATCAGCTAATGACCACCCTGCACCTTTAAGGGAGGGGGGGGCGGGATTTGGCTGGCTAGCTGAATGAAGGGAACTGTGCTTTATGGCTTGGGGGGGAGGAGATAAAAATGCTGCAAAAGGGTCAATGTGGTTGCTGACTCATCCCCTGGGAATGAGGGGCTTAAAAGGGGCAGCCCTGTACCTTAACCCTCCCTTTTGCATGGAGCAGGCTGAGGCGGCACCCACCCTCCCTCCCCCTTAGGTGGTAAAATACCAGGTTTGGTCTAGACCTGCTGTGGGCATTATGCTAGCAACCCCTTTGTTGAGGGGGGCTGGGAAGAAATTTTTCCCTTGCTACCATATTGACCTAGGTGGAGTTGGGTTTTTTTTGCCTTCCCCACAGCGGGTTCAGGTGGGCTCTATTCATGCATGGCATGAAGGGCGGTAGGCAATATGTCGCAACTCATTATTTAACTTTGGGGCGGACGTCCAGTGTAGGTACTCCATAGGAAAGGCAACCAGTGACCGGATAAATGGCTTGGAAAAGGACTTAAAAGAGGTGTTTGGTAAAGGAGCGAATAGGCAGTGTTGGGGACTTCTTGGCAGGGAGTCAACCCCCATTATTAGCGCCCACCTTAACTTTCCTATGAAGGTGGGGGGTGGATGGTAAGGTCCCAGCAATGAATTTGCTGGAGGGACCTGGATGGAAAAACAGGGAGCTGGTAAAAGCCCCCCGGGTAATTATGGAGTAAACATTGGGGTTACCTGCACTGTACACTTTTATCTGCCATGTAGTCCCAGACACCTAATAATAAAGTTGCGGTACCTCTTTTGATATAGCCAGACAATGGTTGGAGTGGCTTCTAATGGTAGTGAGTCAGCAATGGCAAGGAGTTGTGGATTAGAGGCAATCACAGTGAAAGCAAGAAAACATGGTACAGTTTAAAAGTGGGCCTTGCAAATATACCATATTTGGTACAACTGAAATACATACTACTAAATTATTCAGTGTGTATCATTTCTTTAATACCATTTTTAACCTTTTTTTGAGAAGTACACACAGGTAAAGTTAAACACACAGCATTATATGTTTTAAAAAAATTACATTTAAGGCACATACAGTACCTCTTGATGAGGAAATTCTCATTTTTGTGGTATGGTAAAATGATCATCATCATAATCATAAATCAACCATTTTTAACTTTTCAGTAAACTAATTCTTATGTAATTTTGGTCAAAACTGTCTCTCAACAGAGAAAGGCCAACTGACAAAGTGAGTAGGCATGTATGCCTGTGTGCTCTAGCTCATTAAGGGCCAGACTGTGATTCTCTTACTCATGGAATAGTACCTTACAGCACAAGTAGTCTCTCTGAATTCAACAGAGTTAATTGTAGAGCAAAGCACTATGCAATCTATCCCTAGGTTTGCTCTGTCTACATTTTGCTACGTATGGGGATCAATTTATATTTTTATAGAAACCAATTACTGGCAAATTCAAGGTAGCTGTAAGTCTTTGCCATATGCCAAAAAGTAAAGCAAAGATGGCTAAAACTGATTTCCTTACAGAAACATCTTTGGCATGCATCAGCTATATCAGACACACCATCTTCCTTTGTATTCTCACCTTAGAAGAGGCTGACCACAGTGAAAGAACTAATGAAGGCTGCGTACAGACAGGTTGGATGGATATCAGTTAACCTTTGACATAATAGGAACCAGGATCAGTGAACTCAGAATAGAGAGTTATAACAGGAAAAAACAACTTAAGAAGATGGCAAACCTGACTGCAGCAGGAAATCGTGCACTGTAGCTGATTTATATAATATTAAAGTACAATAAAACTTCTGGACAACAGATCAAAGAAGAATATAGATATATATATTCTACCCAGGGGAGTTGAGGAGACTCAACTGTTTTGAAAAAGAACATTAAAACTCTGATATCAATATATGTTGTCCCAGCTTAGAGAACCTCACATGGAAGAAAAAGAATTTGCACGAGTCCAAATACGGTGCTATTGAAAAATATTGGATTAGGGGAATTGGGACAGAATCCTACAAATAGCCAAATAGCAGCAGGAGATCAGCTTCTAAAACAGCAGGATTCAGTTCTTTCCAGACGTGAGTGACATAATACAGGCAAAACAAGGGCACTTTTAGCTGATAGATGTATGTTTTGGAAAAAGAAACTGATGTAGAACTTATGGGTGATTTCTCTAAAGCCAATATACATTTTGGAAGATTATGTTTTATATGGATAACACGGCATTACATTTTTAAGATAGGAACAAAGAGGAAGAATCTCAATGTGGGATACACATGACTATATTCTGAAACTGCTGCATCAAAGGGATAAAGCCAAACACATTTGTGATACTTTGGCTGCTGTAGAAGCATGTCTTTAGTCTTTTGCTGGACAATTCCCTGTATATTAATTTGAATATATATGCAAATATTATCCCAAAATGACTGAGTTATCTGGAATGAATCAGTAACAGAGTGTCTATATAACTTTTACTGATTATTCATGTATTTGGTGCGATAGTATTCATGGCAATGAACATTTAAAGGTTCTGCAGGAAACAGTTTTGCATTTGCAGAAAGATGAACTGGATAATCTTACAGCTCTTAGATACCACACTAGAAGGTGTTATATGAAAACAGAAGATCAATAGACAGATCTTTTCTATTTCCAACTTCTCTATGATTCTATGAAATTTTACTTTTCTTATAAACTCCTATTTTTACTCAGAACATTCTCAGAATGTTCCATTTGGGGGCGGAGATTCCTCATGCTTTGTCTTATGCCAAATGTAATATTTTTGGGAAAAGCTTGAAGAAAATCCATTTAGATGATTTTGAGCTAGGTAAGTGAGAAAATTCTGCTTACAAATGGCTACCCCCACTCAAAAATAACTCAAAAGTAGTTATATTAAAGTATTTTACAACTTGAAATAAATGTCTCTAGTTCTCAAGTAATAGGTACTTAAGTAAGTTTGGAAAAATTATCATTCCCTTCATAGGCAGAAGGATCCCAGGGATCCCAGCACAGGCCACAGTCACTTCTGCATCATCACCCACCCTGTCTCTGGTTGTCTGGAACACTGCAGGATGCAAGATTTCAAGAATAAATAAATAAATTTGTTAGTCTCTAAGGTGCCACAGGTACTCCTGTTCTTTTTGCAAGATGAGAGGGTTGGTGGAAGAGCTACAGAGATGGTTCTGTTTAATCCTTGTTAGCATTAATTTACCCAATGTTCTTCTCCACAGTTTAGAAACCATCCTTAAGTAGTTCCCATGGTAAATGAATCCAACATGAGCCATGCTAAAAGGAGGCAGGAGCCCCGTAGAGAAGAATCAAATCCAGCGCAAAGGCATTGGTCATCTATGTAAATTGCAGGTTCAGAGGGTTGGAACTCTGGGCAGAGCCAGGAATAAAAGTCAAGTGCTTATTCTCTTGCTCCCCCTACTAGTCAATATGGCTTTCCTGTCAACTACAGTATTGAGTAGTTGCATAAATAAGTAGCCATCTTGTTTTCATCATTACAGGGAGTGTGACTACTTAAATATGTGACTGTATTGTACATTTATAGCATGTACGGTTCAAAGCAATTCTGTAAAAACTGATTAAGACATTATACTCTGCTAAAAATTGGATGTTCTGTGAATGTTTGCTTTTTGGCCTTTTCCCAACCCTTTTCCCTACCAAGTGATGGAGGACAGCTGGAATGGACTAACATTCTAGAGGCAAGAGATTTTTTTCCCCTTTTTCCCTTTTGATGGTATTACTTGCACGTTATTACATTTACATAAAGGATTCTCATTTTTCCCATATATAGTATTGTGCTACAGTATGTGAATGCTCTATAGCCACCTCCTCCCTCAAAATGCAAAACAGAATTATGCTCACTGTCATTCAATTTTTTTCTAAACAAAGAGATGATGAAAATCTATTTTGTTTGGTCTGCTTTACACTGACAGTCATTAATTCTGTATGTAGCCTAAAACATAAAGACATACAAGTATCACACGTGTTTTTAATCTGCAAGCAAGTTATCCAATTATTTTAGGTAAACTTTATGATCACAGCCATTCTTACCAACTTTCATATGATAGGTTATTTTCTTCTTAATGGCTTAAGACTCATATACTTAGCTATGAGGAATCTACTGAGTGCTGGTCATGTTTTACTTCCTGATCTTGAAATAATATATTGAATGTGCACACTTTGTTTATACATATTAGTAAAAAGATACTAAAAGCATGCTGAGAAATAATGTTCCATGCCTTAGGACTAAAATAAGTTCTCCTTATAAATAGAGCTTGTGTAAATCATGGACAAAGTTGACAAATTTCATGGATTAGTCATGGTGAAAATATCAGATTTCATGGTTTAAAACAGTTTAATAGGAAAGTCATATTAGAACTCCTGATTAACAAAGCTTCTACATATTTCTGAAGAATAAAATGTAATGATTGTGCATAAAAGTCTGTTAACTTTTTTACACTTGTGCGATTTCAGTTTAGTATAAGTTGTCCTCATCTACCAAATGAATTCTAAGGCTCTGAAATCTACACTCAGTTACATTACACATGATACAGTAGAACCAAAATTTCTACAACTCAAATTATAAGAAACATTACATTAATGTTATTAGGGTCTATTCCTCTACTCAATCATCTTTCATTGCCATTTAATGAGAAAATACTTAGTAATACAGAAAAGACATATCCCTCAGCATCAACAGAATTACAGTAGGAAACACAAACTTAAAATTAAAATAGTTGATCTTGCAGGGTAATTAGGTTATATCTAGTGTATTTCATTAACGAAAGAGCTAAGGGGGAAAAAAACTCCTCCAGAAGTGCCACTTTAACAGAACATCTTGGTACTATGGTAAAGAAATAAAATTCATATAAGTGAAGCATCACTTGGAGTAAAGAAAATCAATCATTTTTTCATGTAAAACTTTTAAGTCCTTCCTGATGATGTAATTTAAAATGAGGCCTTATTTAAAAGAGAAGTTACATGAGAGCATGTGATTCAAACCAATTTGTTGACTGTATCATTATTTGGCCTGAAGCCTGCATCTCCTCTTTCTGGTTAGCCATATAGACCACTTGTCATGTTTGCATATAAAGACAGCCAATTTGTCAGACATTTGCTTTAATTCTCTTTCTTTGTCTTCTTAACAATAACCTCCATATACATCATGGTAATCAATATCATATATCTGACTGGAGAATGGAAATTCATTTGTGTCTACGTCTTATTTCCTTTGCATGCAATCCTCCAGGGTCTTATAGGATGTACTTAATAAGAACCACATTATTCTGCTAGAGGAAGTCCTTGAGCAGACTCTGAGAAGCAGTATGGCAAATTACTTTCAGAACATGGAAGGTCAGGTTGGAAATAAAAGCTGCAGTTATCTGTAGTACTTTTTGAAGTTTACTTTCTAATAGAAAGTAAGAAAGGGGGGCTAAACTTCCAAGAAAGGATTTGTTGTCTCTTTGTGAAGGCTATGCTTATTTACTCCTAATACAATAATGCCTTAAACATTAACTCTAATAAATTCAAACTACATTTTTCAGTTAAACTGCATGTTTTGAACACACAAAATAGAACTATTTTTTCCAAACATGTTTAAACAGCTTTGTTACCATCCAGGAGATCCAGGGTACGTCTATACTTGGACCTACAGGTGTAATTCTTAGCTCACACAGGCATACTTGCACTCACTCTCATTGAGCTAGCATGCTGAAAATACTGATGTAGTCATAGTAGCATCGGCAGTGGCAACTCAAGCTAGCTACTCCACGTACAAACCTCCTTGAACCCCTTGGGTATGTACTTGAGGCAGCTGGCCTGTGCCGCCGCTCACTGCTGTCCATGCTACTGTGGCTACACTATGATTTTTAACATACCATCTCAATGAAAGGTCGCACAAATATGTCTATGTGAGCTGGGAATTACACCCTAGCTCCAAGTGGAGACATAGCCCCAGTATCACATACATTAAAAGGCTGTTAAAAGAAAAATATTTAGGTTGCAAAGTCAAGCACTTGAAATTTATGCAATGCCGGGTTTAAGCTTGCCCGTGCAACCTTAATTCTGCTCCCTTGGGTATATGCATTATGATAGCCCTTAACTACATGATAACATGCTTTTATCTACACAGCATCTGTGCCTCATTCAGTGCACAGACTGGACAGTGCTAAGGGAATAGAGCATCTGTTTAATCTATAAAATATTTCTTATTAACCTATCCTTTTAATGTGTGTCCCTATACTTTATTATCTGCACACCATCCAAATCCAGCCCTTATTTATTATGAATTGCTTCACAGACTTTTCAGTGCTGCTCATCATCACAATATCTGAGCACCTCATGACCGTCAATGAACTGACCTGAATATTTCCCCTGTAACATGGAGAATACATTTATCCTCATTTCACAGTTGGAAAATAAAGATACAGGGCAATAAGACCAAAATATGCAAAAGTGTCCACAAATTTGGGGTTCCTCAGTGATTGGCCCCCAATTTGAGATGTCTCTGGTTTGATTTTTCAGAGTTCACCACATTTTTATAGCCCTTCATATGTTCAAAGCAGTATAGACAGAATGACTGATTTATCCTGAAAACGTCCCTGTGAGAAAGGTGTGTAAATATTATCTTCATTTTATAGGTGGGGAAAATGGCAAAGTGATTTGCCCAAGGTCACACAATGAATCATTAGGAGAGAGAGGATGAGAATTCAAGACTTTCTGACTTGCAACACTGTGCTCATTCGTCCAAGCCACTCTCTCTTCTGTGCTCATTCGTCCAAGCCACTGTCAGAATGGTTAAACATCCACATTTTCCGTTGACTTGATGTTCAGACCTCAGAGTTCAGGACTTCTGAAAATCAGGCTCAGGCATCTCAAGTTGGGCACTGAGAAAATAAGGGTCACGCAATGCAAATGTTTTGGCTTAAGTGACTTGCTAATCGTCACATGAGAAATCCAGGGCAGAGACGTGGATAGAACAAATTCTCATCCTTGGCATTCCTCTGCCTTAAACTCAAGGCCATCCTCTCTCTCCTCTATCTTATTCACTATGCAATCCTGACTCATTCCCTTAGCACCATTCATGCTGTGCACTGAAACACAAAAGGACCCAGTGGAAAAAAATCCACTGGGTAAGAGATCATGTAATTGAAGACTATCACATTGAATATGTACAGGGTGAAAGAATAAAGGTCACACAAGCAAGCTTAAATCAGGCATTTCCTAACTTCCACGTGCTTGATTTGCTCCCTAAATATTTATTTAAATTTTCTGGCATGTAGTTTGCAAAGTATTTTTTTTTAAAAGGCAAAAAATAATTCTATTATTTGCAACTATAACAATGCCCCATCATGTATCGACAGCAGGGTATGAGCCATTAACATGCAGTGTTGCAACACAGATATCTACCACTTTAGATAAAGTCCCATTAATACTGTGCTTATGGCGCTCACTTCCAATTGTAGCACGGCTAACTGAAAGAAGAGACTACTAGTTTGAAACTGGGTAACAATGTTGTTTTTGTTTACTTTGCTTATTGTTAAGATAAACTAAACATTAAGCCTTATTTATTCTCTATGTGTAAACTTGGGAATCTATCCTGAGAGGCTAATCTAACAGAAGTGGGGGATAAGACCTCAGAACCCAAAGACTCTCCTGCTGACTCACTGTGGTCCGCACCAAAGGCTACTGAAGCCAATGTGAGTCTTTCCATTGAGTTAAGTGGACATTGGTTTAGGCCTATATGACCTCAGGCAAGTTACTTAAATAGATGGTCGTTTAAAAATAATGGGCCTATTTCTGTCCTCCCTTGCATCTGTTTTTCACTGATGATAGTCCATTGACCTCAGTGGAGTTCCTCCTTGTTTACATTAGTGTCAATGAGATCAGAATCAGCTTCAAAGTTTTAATCAAATGCATTTGTTCACATAAGTAGCTAATATATATTTAGTGGCCCAATGATGCTTCCATTGAAGAAAATGGGAGTTCTGTTGTATACTTCATTGGGAGCATGAGATTATTAAACCTGAAATAGTTTTAAAACTCCAATTTATTTCTCACTATTTCTACTTGTACTTCTTCTCACTACTTATTTCTCTCTCTTTTCTTGGTTTATGAGTAACAATGGAGCTAGTTTCACTTTTAGGTTCTCAAGAACTGGGGCTGTAAATACTTCAAAGGGAATATTTATTTGTTTAAAAACAACTGTTAATGTTGAAATTAAAAATAAACCTGGAAATATTTCTATTTGCCTTCTTATAAACAAAAATCAACACAAAATCTAAATTTTGGGACAAATTTTTAGTTCAGGGTGTTTTTTTCAAACTCTCTGCTTCAGTTTTGTAATATGGATATAACAATACCTACCTCACCGGGATATTGAAAGGTTCAAATAACCTATGTTTTAACATGGTCTGAGATCCTCAGATGAAAACTACAGCAATGTAAAGTATGATCATTGTTACTATGAAGAAAATGTCTAGTTCTGCCCACTACGCTCACTGCCTTAAGTAACACAGTGGGTACCCTGTTATTAGTAAAGGAATAAACTTTTCATCAAACACTCTTTATAAAAATATTTCCCTGGAAATGTAACACAGCATGTAGCAAGACTACTACATTTTTCCATCAACTATGAGTATAAGGAGCACAGGTACTGTATTTAAATTATTTTACTTGAGCTTTTTGGCAACAGTTCCTCTTAAGGAAACTTAAATTAACCTGAAATTTAGAGTCTGTTATCCCCAGGCTAGCTTTGCTGGAATTTTTAATATGGCACTGTCTATTCAACAGTTGTGTGTAAAATGCCAATAAACTGGCCAGAAAAGAGCTGAAGGGCTAATTGCCTTTTAACTCCACTGTGATGATAAAGTCACGTAGAAAGAAAGGAAAAACTCCCACTGCTTTAACAAGTTTATCTGACTGCCACTTTAACATTCTCTGTCTGCATGCACTTTAGTGCATTCACCAATAAAAGGATAAAAGCATTCAGAATCCTATACCCTCAATAACTAAGCAACCCCAGATTCAAAACGTATGCTCTGTTGGAACCAGCCCATTAGCTCAACTAACTTTTTGTATGGTATTTGGCTTCAGTTATACAGTATCTGCACAGAGTAGCCACTAAGCTAATTTTTCAGAAAAAATCCAGTTTTTCTTTTGCTTTATAAAGATTATAAATTCATACGAAATGTAAGAAAAGAGTAGCATAAAAAAACATTTCAGCCTATTACCTACAAACCAAGGAAGAAATCTTGGCTCCACTCAAATCAATGGCAAAATTCCCATTGACATCAATGACACCAGGATTTCACCCCAAAAGAACAGAATTTGTGCAAACTATAATTTAAGAAAATATAGTAACTTTGATTATAAAAGTTGATTGAAGACTTATGTGGAAGTAAATGTTTTTCAATCATTTTCATTCAGTGAACCATATTTTTACACCATTTTTCTCCATTGCCACAGCTCTCTGTTTAAAAGTTCAGTTTTTCTATGAACCATCTTTTTTCACCTGATTTTTCCTATATGCTATAGTATCTTTTACCTTAATTGTCATTGTAGATAAATGAGGAATAGTAGGCATGTAAATGGAGAAGAGTAAAATCAAAATGATACATGAAATAAAAAAACAAAATTAAATTTGTATATCTGCAAAGACCATATTCTAGTTTTTTGTTTTTTGTTTTTAAATAAAGCATATTCTCCATTCCCATTTAAGTATCAACATTTCTTCTTTTCCTAAATGAATATACAAATGTCATGGATCTTAAATGACACTACACAAAATGTTTAAAAAAAAGAGACGTGATGGATCACTCAAATTCTACTAGTTCTTTATTTTATTTTCACCAGGGAAGGAATATATCCAGCTCTTCTATTAAATTGACCTGTTCCACTTAATAAAATAAAAGCAGCACTAAAGGCATTGTGATTGTCAGCTGCAAAACTGAGTGTTGTTTTTCTATTAGAATCTCTTCCATGTTTTTCTTATTGAAACCTGGAAAGAGTATGAATTCTAAAATTCAAAGGGATTTCTGTAGAAAAGAATAAGGTTAACACCAACAGTTCTTCAAGTACTAAACAAAACAAACGTTATATCATATTACAGTGAAATTTAAAAGCAGAAGTTCAAACTAAAAATAATGTGTCCTTCATAACAGACTTCATGTGCATCAGAGCCTGTCCATTCATGTGCTTATTTCCATACATTTCTGCATTTGCCTGCTCCATAATTTCATAATTTGTTCCAGATTTTGTTATTTCTTCAACATTTGAAGACACATTGTTCCACATTTGGGTGATGAAAGGTTGAACTGGATGGAAGTAAAGTGAAAAGTAAGATAAAATGATGAAGTTTTGTTTTCAAATTACAAAGTAGTAACAAATCTAAAAGAAAATATAATATTCAATGATTCCCTGACTGGCCTTATGGAAGGATAAAGACATATATGATCACAATGCAAAATGAACTACTGTGCTAGCAGCCCTCCAACTTTTAAATGACCATAGCTAAGGGAAGTGATGAACTTGTATATAACAACATATTAGATTTAGCCAGGTCTTTCACTACAGTATAGGGGTACTCTTGAATTTGAGATCTTTGTTACTGAATTACAAAACAGGGTAAACTAAATGATCAAGCTAATCTAGGATAAAATTCTTCTCCATAGTTCAAAGACATTGGCCTTTCCCCAGGTTCAATTGCAAGTTTCTTTGAAGACTTGCCCGCAAGTTCATTAAAGAAATTTTACTGACTTGAACAGATTTCAACATTAAAAAGATAATGTGAGCACTTCACCACCAGAAAAAAATGACAATCCGACTTTGAAGCTTTGTTATGCAACATTAGATTATTTTTCTTTCTTCCACTCAAAGACTACTTCAGGGGTCGGCAACCTCTGGCACGCGGCTCGCCAGGGTAAGCACCCTGGCGGGCCGGACCAGTTTGTTTACCCGCTGCCTCCGCAGGTTCGGCCGATCACGGCTCCCGCTGGCCGCGGTCCGCCGCTCCGGGCTAATGGGGGTGGCAGGAAGCTGCGGCCAGCACATCCCTCAGCCCGCGCCACTTCCCAGTGCCCCCATTGGCCTGGAGCAGCGAACCGCGGCCACTGGGAGCCGCGATTGGCCGAACCTGCGGAGGCAGCAGGTAAACAAACTGGTCCGGCCCGCCAGAGTGCTTACCCTGGCGAGCCGCGTGCCAGAGGTTGCTGACCCCTGGACTACTTTATTCAAATGTACCTTCGTATTTAAAATAAATCATTAAGTGATCAGTCATTTGGTTAATTCTTTCTGAGGAATCTGAACTACTGATTTTTCTATTTATTTTATTTCTAATTTGACAATGTTTAAAGATGGCAGTAGCACATAATAAATTATTTATTGTTCCTGCAGCACTGTAGCTGTCCATGAGACTTTGCAAAGAAATACAGAATGATAAAGAAGGTCCCTGCCCCAAACAATTTGTGATTTGACTAGATTTACATCAGGATTTAGATTAAGGATACACACTTGTCTCCCTAACAGTGGCCCAAAAATCTGCATTAGCTGTAATTTCAGGTAGGAAGTTCTGTTTAAAGTCAATCCAACTTCCATTAACTTATTATCTGGGTATATCTCATTTAATAATTTCTCTGCCATTGCACTGGTGCACCTTGGTCCCTTCTGTTCTCTGCCTGTGACACACAACAGTCTAGTCTTCTATGGGTCTCATTTCCGTTCCTGGGTTTAGTGTGGGGGTGCTGGTGATATACAGGAGGCCAGATTAGATGATCCAGTGGTCCCTTCTGGCATTAAACTCTATGAGTTTAATGAGGGTTATATTCAGCCCTTCAAATATAACTTTGATTTTCATATTGGCCTCAGTGCTGAACTCCTTAACCAGTCAAGATTCCCATTGTCTATATAGGATATTCAGGATGAGGATTATTATTTGTACTGCAAATAAGAGGATACACACAGAGAGAGATTTATAAAGTGTCACACTTTCCAAAGTTTTTGAGGAAATGTTTGCAAAACATTCATGTAACAATGTTTTTAAAAGATTTCACTTTTCCTAAACTAACATCAAACATATTAGTGCCAGTCTATGGAATAAACATTCACACACCCCTAATCTTCTAGCTATACAATCTGCAATTTAAAATGTTTTATTCCTTGCATGCACCTGCATATTCTATTTAGGGATTTTGGAAGCTTAAATTTTTACAATGCAAATAATGCAAAAACTGTTTGCAAATTATAGGAGTTGTGAATTTGCAAGAGGGTGACTCTTTGTTATTCTGGAACTCCGCCTCCAGTTCCTAACCAAAATCATGAAATTTAATTCTTAAATTTCATTCAGTTTCGCACATGTTATAAAGCACAAATTTGCTAACCAGTTCCCATCAAATAAAACCCCTACATGGAATCTGACAACTATCACTTTGTAAACAGCGCTGATGCATGGTATTTTGCTTTCTCAGGCCGTAAATTCTATATATTTATACCTGAACTGTTGTCATTTAGGTCAATTAAGATACTTTATTGGCTCAAAATAACTAGCTACAGGACATGTCAAATATTTTGACAGCGCTTTATTACCCTTTAAACTATTTTATCTCATAAGGGCACAAGAAACTTTTGGACAGGAAAAAGCCATTTGTACCAACAAGCTTGTCCCCTTTAAGTTTATTTGAACCCCACATCCCTGTCACTGTATCCTTCGATGCTCTCTCTCTTCGTAAAAATGTCTAGCTGTCTTTTAAACCAATTTATGCTATTTACTTTGTTTGCTTTTCTGCTTCAATGACCTTATAATAGGTAGAAGTAAATGTTTACAAATTTAGTTCTTATAATAAAAAAGAAATCTAGAAATTGCTTGACCTTTAAGTGTATAGATAAAGTTCACTTAAGGAAGTTGTGTTTTATCAAAATAATGAAATTGATCAAAAATTCGAATTCTAATTATAAGTGAAATGACAGAAGAAAGGCTGCTATAAAACTATTTGTTTAAGATATAACATTGAAATTTAAATTGCAGATTTTATCTTTTCACCAAATCTGTCATCACACATTCAACCTCACATACCAATCACAATTACAATTTGCTGATTACAAAGGTATCGGGAAACTGATCCCTCTTCCTGTCACCCAGATTTAATATATTTCACTATGATTGAAGGCCAACTGTCAGTAAAACACAGATATTTTTTTCCTTTAAGTATACAATACTAATTTGTACCTGTATCCTACATAGTCTCCTGAACATGTTTATTTTATTACATACAAAAAATGTTAAATTAATATTATTTTAAAATGCCAGAGTTAAGGTTGCCTGTGTAACCTTAATGTAGCCCCTTTGTATGTATGTATGGTACTGTCTTCAATTACATGAACACACTATTTTCCACAGGACCCATGCCTCATTCAGTGCACAAAACGGACAAAGTTCTATTCAATATTGTTTTCTTGTAGTTGTTCAGTTGTGGCTCCATGCCTTATTTACTATCCAATATTCAAACTCTGCTCTGAACACAAAATTATTAATTTCCTCCTAGGTTTTCCTATGGTGCTCATCACTATCATATGTGAATGCTATACAAATATTAATGCATTTATTTTCACACCACCCTTATTAGCTAAGGGTATTTTCCCCATTTTGCAGTTGGGGAACTGAGGCACTGAAAGATTAAGCTCAAAAGTATTTACTAATTTGGGGTGCTCAATTTGAAACACCTAGAACTGATTTTTCAGGAAACTTAGCATTATGTAGCATTTCACATATTCAAGCACAGCTCTCATTAACTTCAGGTGCAATTGTGAGTGTTTAGCACCTCTGCAAATCAGGCTCTAGAGTCTCAAGTTAAGCACCCAGAAATTCAAACTTGCACAATTAGTGAACACTTGCCATATGAAAAGTTTGGTTTAAGTGACTTGACTAACATCACAAAGGAAAAAAGAGATTATTTTACCTGTACAGTAACTGATGTTCTTTGAGATGTGTAGTCCATATACATATTCCAGTTGGTGAGTGCATGTCAAGCCCTACCCTCTTCTCATGCACTTTGCGAGGGTATAAAGGGCAGAGCCACCCTGCCATAACCATTTCCTTCACCTCCAATAAGAGCCCAGGGCATCAGGACTCTGAAGTAGTGAAGATGGGGAGTAGGTCACAGAATATGTATACGGACTACACATCTCAGAACTACACTATACGGACTACACTGTACAGTAACCTCTTTTTCTTCAAGTACTAGTCTGTATACATACTCCACAGTTGGTGACTCCCTCCTTGGGGCCGAGTATGAGGAGTCTCTGTAAATATGGTCTGTAACACGGATCTTTCAAATCGTGTATCATCCCTGCTCACTTGCACCAATGTGTCATGCTTCATGAATGTATGTACAGACGACCAGGTTGGTGCTCAGCAAATATCCCAGATTGACAGGTTTGCCAGAGGGGCCACAGAGCTGGATTATGTCCTGATTGAGTGGGACCATATTCTGCTAGGTGGCTGCCAGCCCTCTAACTGGTAGCATGTCCTGATACATTGGGCAATCCAGTTCAATGTCCTGTGTGTGGATATAGGCTGTCCATTGAGTCTCTCCATGTAAGCCAGAAATAGCCTGAAAGATTTCTGGAAGGGTTTTGTCCTGTCCAGGTAGAACTATATAGCTCTGTTCACATCCAGCATCTGGAGCCTTTACTTCACTCTCCCACAGTAAGGCTCGGGGAAGAACAGAGGTAGGTGGATGGCCTCATTGATGTGGAATTTTGACACCACCTGAAGAAGTAATTTGGGTTGAGATCCAATGGATATTTGGGGCTTGTGGATGACTATGTAAGATGGCTCTACCATCAGAGCCTGTAGCTCCCCAACTCTTCAGCCAGATGTGATTGCCCAGATAAAAGCCTCTTTCATTGACAGATAGGGCCGTGACCATGTAGCTATAGGTTCAAAGGAAGCAGTCGCCAGTTTTGAGAGAACCAGGCTAAGGTCCTACATTAGAGCCAGATCCCTGACAAGCATGTATAGACTCAATATACCCTTCAGGAACCTCTTTGCCATGAGCTGGGAGAAGACTTGGGCTTGGTCAATCAGTGGGTGAATCACTGAAATGGCCACCTGATGGACCCTCAGTGAGAGGCTGAAATGCTTCAGGTGCAACAGGTACTGAAGGGGATATCCTGTGCTGTTTTGCCCAACTTGTGAACCTTGTCTGTTTAGAGAGACAGTAGACCTAGTGGAATCTTTCCTGTTACTAACAAGAATCTGACAGATGTCTCATGAATAAGCCCTCTCCGCTGGTGTCAGCCAGTGAGCATCCATGCTGCCAAGTGGAGGGAGCTCAGGCTCAGGTGCAAGGCTGAGCCTGTTCTGAACTAGAAGGTTGGGGATCAAGAATAAATTGATTGGCGGTGCTAAAGAGAGATCATGGGACTCTCTGAACCATGTTTGCCTTGGCTCTGCTGGGGGCAATGAGGATTGTCAGATGGTGAGACTTCTTGTTCTCCACTGTCGCAAAAAAGTCAAAGTACAGAATCCCTCATTGTTGGAAGATGTCCTGGAGGACCTGCTGGTGTATCAACCGCTCATGATTGCTGACTACTCAGGCTGTCTGCCTTCACCTTGTCCACCCCCAGGAGGCAGACCACTAATAGAATAATGTTGTGTCGTATGGTAAATTCCCATAGGCAGACGGCCTCCTGACACAAGGACTACACCCTGGCCCCTTCCTGCCTGTTTAGGTAGCAGACTTCTGCCATATTGTGTGACATTGCCATGATTGTCCAGCCATAAATGTCTGGAAGGAAGGCCTTACTGAGGTGTAAGGCTCTCTCTGTCAGTAACCACAAATCTGCACCATGAGATCCCTCTCTGTTAGCCCCTTATCCATGAACTGGAGCAGTATGGAACCTCCTTGTGAACTGGGGTTGTATGGAACCCCCTTTTGAATGTTGCAGGGTCCTTTCATCAATCTAGTGACTGGAGAACTACTGGAGGGAGATGCACCACCTTGTCTAGGTGGTATTTTGTCAGGTGATAGACTGAAGTCACCAGAAGCAGAGTCTTGCACATGAGGTAACAAACGCATATACATGCTGCCATAAGACCCAGAAGCTTGACCCAGAAGCATAAGACCCAGAAGCCCGTAAGAGGCAGGAACTAAATTGTGTCAGGGGGTGGAATCTGTTGAATGGTAGGTAGGCAGTCACCACTTCTGCATCAAGTACAGCCTCTATCAATTCTATCTTCCTCACAGGCATTAATGTGGATTTCTTCTTGTTCAGCAGCAGGCCCAGTGGAAAGTGGGCATGACATTGGCTAGGGACCTGAGATTCTGAGGCGTCCCTGACCAGCCATTCATCCAAGTATGGGAATACCTGGGTGCCTGCCCTTCTGAGGTAGGCCACCACCACCGCAAGGCACTTAAAAATAAGTGGGGCACCAAAGAGAGCCCAAAGAGGAAAACCTGATACTAGTAGTGATTAGTAGTGATTGTTGTCTAATAAAAACCTCAGGAAGCACTTGTGCACTGAGTGTATCATGATGTGAAAGTACGCCGCTTATAATGTGAGGGCTTCATGCCAGTCTTTCTGGCCTAGGGAGGGGATGATGGATGCAAGGAAGACCATCTTGAACTTGAGCTTGTTGACACAGAAGATCAGGCCTCTGAGATCTAGTATTGGCTAAAAGCCCCTTTCTTCTTGGGGATAATATGGGACCTCAAATGGAACCCCATTCCCCTTTGCAGAGGGAAAACATCCTCGATAGTGCCCAGGAACTGAATTTCTTGTCAAATCAGACACTCATGGGAAGAGTCCTTGAACAGAGATGGGGAGGGAGGTTGGTTGCAGGGGTAGAGAGAGGAACTGGATGGTGTACACTCTCTGGACCATCTTCAATACCTCACACTCTGAGATGATGCTCAACCAGGCTTGTTGGAAGCGAGCTAGACAGTTGTCGAAAAGAGGGGAAAGGAAGGACTGTAGAATGAATGGTATGTTTGAAGGGACGGAGTCAAATCTGCTACCTGATTGATGCTGAAGCAGTGTAGTGTGACTCAGAGGTAGATGACCCCCCCCCCCCCCCCCCGCCCATGAGCTTTTTTCTTGAGGATCTCTGCCCGTGGCCTGAGGATTCAGGCAGCCTGCACTGGAAGAACAGTTGCAGCTGCCGTGATAAGATGCTTCATCTTCTTGTCTTTGGAAGTCAACTTCTGGTGACCCTGATTTGTTTTCTCATTGGCCAACATCACCATGAGGGACCCTGGTACTGGATGTAAATAAAATAGTTCATATCCAGTAGCCAGGAGCTGGTACTGTCTCTATTTGTCCATTTTTACATCTATGCCAATGATGCCATTGTCTGCCAAAGGCTTTTGTGGGCTCCAACAGCTCTTGTTGATCGGGACTGCTGTGTTCTGGTACTCACGAGTGTAGGATACGGAAGAGTTAGTATTGTGCATCCCACACCACATCAGTAAGTATCCTCAAGACCACAATTACCTGCCTCCTGAGGTCTTTGAACATGTTATAGCCTTGTGGGGTATAAACTGACTGATCCAGTGACAGGTTACTGTCCGGAGATGAGGAGGTTGTGGCTGGTAACATCTGTTCATCGCCCCGGTCCTGTTGCACTGGACCTAAACACTCCTGTTTCTGATCCCGGGGATGCAGCAAGGATGGGTCCAGTGTCTGGTGTACAGGTGACAGTCTGTGCCTTAAGTATGCTGGGATGCCATTTCCAGTCTCCTTTCCACCAGGCTCCTTGTCCCAATCTACTCCTCTCCCGCAGATTTGACCCTTGTCCTCCCTGCATTCAGATCAGGCACCTTCCTCCTCCATGTTGCCTGGACCCAGCCGGGGTGTCTCTGAAAGCACAGGAGAGATAGGGTTCCTGCTCTCAGTTCCTGTGCCTGGATCTGGTATGGCCTGCAGCAGCCCAGAGCTGTCATTGCAGAGAAAGTTCTGCTGAGTCCTGGGCTGGACCATGCTCAGGGTGGAAGGACTCTGGAGGGAATGTAGCTGATAAAAATCTAAGTCTCTACTGAGCATATATGAACTGTAATTTTTCACAGGTTTATAATTTAGCCAAATAGCAGATTTTCACAGGAATGCCACAAGATTATCTCACTGATACTAAGACTACCCTGTTGCCAAATTTTAAACTCCTGCTCTAAAGAATAGAGGTGCTAAATATTTTTCAAATAAAAGGTCTCCAGAATATTTTATATTGGGCAAAACAATGTATTTTTCCTTAACCTTGTTCTTGGAAATGGCTACACTGTTTTGGCTGAAATTTTCCAAAGTCAATCAGGCCAAAGCAGATACCTGGCAAGAAAAGCTTCAGCCCAAGTGATTTAAAGATAAGTGGAAAAGATATAAGTAACTGAAATGGGGTCTTATAATGGAAAGTGTTAGACAACCTTAATAATAGGCAGTTTTGCAACACCTGGCTATAATATTCATAATAATTAGATAAGTTCATGGAGCATATGTCCATCAATGGCTATTAGCCAAGATGGTCAGGGATGCAAACCCATGCTCTGGATGTCTCTCAATCTCCAACTGCAAGAAGCTGGTAGTGGACGACAGGGGATGAATCACTTGAAATTCCATTGTTCCATTTCCTCTGAAGCATCTGGCACTGACCACTGTCAGAAGACAGGATGCTAGGCCAGATGGAACCTAGATCTGACCCAGTTTATGGCTGTTCTTATGTAAAATACACACAGACACACACTTTATAGTAACATTCTCAAGTACCTTCAGTTGTTTCCCCTTTAATGTTAAAATCAGGAAGGGAAGTCCATATTGCTGTATTTATAAAGTAAAAAATGAAGATGATCTTTGTTCATGCATATTAGCTCTGACAGCTGAAAATCTTCTACTTGGAAAAAATGTGACATAACAATATTATACAACGTGTAATAATCCAATGTCAAAATGTCTTATTGTCTTTTCTGATAATCCAAATCTACAAATCCCAATTATTCTATCTGAGAAATCAATAATGACATCCAAACAACAAAATTGGTGCAACTAAAAATATTCCATAAAAATCTGAAAAAATATATAATACACTTTCAAATATCATTTTTATCAGAGAGAAAATTTAAGACACCTAGACTTGGCCAAATAATACATAAATTGATTCGCAATTATTTTGTGCATTAAACCAGAGATAGTTCATGTCACTATTATCTGCAGACTCATATTATTAGGTGTTTGTGAGTAATCACTTGGTCAACAGCCATATATGAAACCACTGGCAAATCTCAATAGTTTAACAGATTTTACATACATTAATATTGGTCTGAAAAATCAGGCTGGAGGTGTACTATTCATTATTTACCACTTATAAATAATTAATTATTCTATCATTTTAAATGTTTCAATCATCCAATCACAGAGAAGAAACAATAACATGACACTTAGGTTACCGATCAGACAATAGAAATAGCAAACAGTCCAAGTCAATAGTTCAAAAGCAACCGAGGGTTTGGAATTTGTTCATACAAATTATTAGGTCAAATTTATTACAAATAATTTGTAAATTGAGGATCAGTTTGCCAATGATTCATGAACAAAAAAGGGCTCCTGATTTCACTGCTCCTTTCTAGTTTCCCTCTCTCACAAACGCCATGGCAAGGCCTGCTGCTGGCAGGGCCAGATTAACTTTTTGTGGGACCAGTGCCAAACATATTTGTGGGCCCCTCTGGGGAATGATTGTAAGAGGGGCTGGAGGCAAAAGCACAGTGGGGCAGGAGCTAGGGTTGGTCCCTGGAGCAAGGGAGGGGCCAGGGGTAAATTGCAAGCGCAGCAGGGCTGGGTAGGGGTTAAACAGGATCCCCCCCTGCCCACATAGAGCGGGTACCTACCTGCTTCTAGCCCATTCTCTTCGTCTCTCTCTGCACTGACCTGCCCCTCCTCCCACAGCAACAGGACAGGTTCTCTTCCAGCCCTCTGGGGTGGGTGTTGGGAGTGGGAGGAGCGGAGGCTAATGTGGTTACTCCGATAACTGGACTTATAGTTTCCAGTCAGCACTGCTAGCCAGACACTCAGGTCCCGTTTCCTACTGGAGTTTCCAGTCTAAAACTGGATACCTGGCAACAGGGCTACCAGAAAAGCCTGGGGGGGGAGGGGCAAGCAATCATTTTTAAAAAGTGAGAGGGCTAAGCTAAATGGGGGTGGGAGGGGAGAAGCAAGTGGTGGGTGGGCTAGGGAGTGGAGAGGAGCTAGTGGGCAGGGCCATATCTGGTTGGAGACTGTGGGGATCAGCTGACACAGTATCCACAGCCCAGGTGACAGCCAGTGGTGGATTTAGAGTAAGTGGCCCCCTCCCGCCCCCCGACCCTATGCTCAGCTTCATTTTTGGGGCCCCTCCTTGGGACCCAGCCAAGAAAAAGAACATTCTCTATCATCTCCCCCCGCCACTGTTTTTCATTCTTTTTTTCTTCATCCTCCTCCTATAAGTAATAGAAAGTAAATGAAAATAAAGTGAGGTACCTTGATTGTTCTTGTAGTCTAACTTATTTTTCCCAGACCACTTGAAAATCGTGGAGGGTCTCGACAGACCACTTAATGATCTTTCCAAATATTGTAAAAAAACATTGGTGTGTGGGGTCTGGCCAGGAGCTAGGATGAGGGCAGGGGCTCAGGGCTGGGGCAGGAGGTTAGGGTGTGGAGCGCTTACCTGGGGCAGCTCCTGTTTGGTGTGAGGGGTGCAGGAGGAATGGGGGGGTGCAGGAGCTCCCGTTTGGTGCTCAGGATGGGGGTGGGGATGTGGGGGGGTTCAGGAGTCAGGGCATGGGGTTGGGGGCTGGGTATGTTGGGGGTGCAGGAGTTAGGGCAGGGGGGTGGGTATGTGTGAGGGGGGTGCAGGGGTCAGGGCAGGGGGCTGAGTATGTGTGAGGGGGGTCCACGAGGCTGGGGGTGTGTGAGGGGGGATGCAGGAGTCACGGCAGGGTACGTGTGTGGGGAGTGCAGGGGTCAGGGCAGGGGGCTGGGTGTGTGTGAGGGGGGTGGCAGGGGTCAGGGTGGGCAGAGGGCTGTGGGTGTGGGCTGGGGGGTGCTCACGGCAGGGGTTTGGAGGGGGTATGCCCCGATTCCAGCCCCTTCCCCAAGGCCCTGCCCCCACCTCTTCTCCTCCTTTCTGGAGTGGTGAGCATGCTGAGGCTCCGCTCTTCCCCCTCCCTCCTGCTGGCAAACAGCTGATCAGTGGCAGGGAGAGGGGGAGGGGAAGGAACGTAGCACCATCTGGGGAAGAGGTGGGGGAGGAGCTTGGCTGCTGGCAGAGCCTGCCCTGCTGCAGCAGGAGCCGGCTGCATCAAGCTTCTGCCCCCACTGGGGGGGGGAGGGGCGGAGAAGATCAGGCCGGGCCCAGGCCCCTTTGGACCATGGGCCAGGCGCCATGGTAAATCCAGTACTGGCTGCTGGACGCTTATAAGCTTTCCAGTAGTCCCAGCTTCCTGCTCCACCACCAAACTTTGGCACCCCAGAACAATCCTTGAAACTATTGATGCTTACTTGCTATTCTACCTTTGAAAATGCTCACATTACAATCCCAGTTAAACAGCTTTCTTTATATGGTCTCATGGTGAAGGCATCAGACTGGAACTCATAAGGTCTGAATCCTATTCCTTGATCTGCCACATGACTTCCCACATGACCTGCGTAGGTTACTTAATCTTTTGTTACCTTAGTTCCCCAAAATGGGAATAAAACTTCCCTGCCTTGAAGGGGTGAAGTGAAGATAAAATTGATTAATTTTTGAGGCACTCAAATACCACTTAAATGAGAACATACAAAAGCTTATAAATAGAAAAGATAATGGTGCCTGAGCAACCCCCTAGTAGTATGACAGTGAAGATATCTTAACTTTTAGGACTTGAGCTAATACCCACTAAAGTTAATAGCAGATTTTCAATTGACTTCAGAGGGTACCATCTCAGACCCTTATTCCTGACTGGATGAATTCCGATTTTCATAGATGTGATATTACAACCATGAATACCGTTGGTGGAGTCTAACTATTCACCAGATTTTATTACATTTATTTTTATATGGGCTATCATATGTTTAATACTGCAATCCATGTACTTGGAGGGCACTGAAAGCATTTCCTTTTATTTTATTTTTCCTTTTGGGTAAGGTATTAGCTGCACTAGATCTGTTTCTCATTCTAAGTATAAAAAATACCTGCTTATACCAATAACACCATACCTAACTGTAAAAGTTAAAAGGAAACCTTTTAGGGGTGCCCACTATACTATTCTATATAAATGTATTGACTTTTTAAGCACATAAAAGTGAGAAACTGATAGCACTAGTTAGTGCCAAGGACAGTGCTGCCAGTGCATTTTGGCTCCTTCTAAGTCAAACCCCACCACTAGTATTTATTTATATACAAACTCCACAGAAGTGATCAATGGGTCTATTTGCGCAGTGGACAATGTAGCTCCTCCTCCAGTAGATGATGTCTATAACAACCAAGTGAAATCATGATTCCATTGAAGTCAATGGCCACCCACCATTGTTTAGTTTAATAAATGGGAGTGCTTATTGTGATGGGACACCTAAAAAAAACCACCCCAAAATCTATTACAAGGGGAATTCTTGAGTTAGGATCACACTAATTTGGCATAAAAGTTATCCAGCACTATCTGATGACAAAGAAAATGCTGATTTCTTACAAACTGCCTCCCCATGCTGAGCTCAGCTATCAAGATGCTCAAACTTTAACCTAAAGCTCATTTATAAGAATGCAAACACACTTCATCTTCCTCAGGCTCTTAGGAATGACGTTTTTGCTAATTTAAAGCTACTGTATTTTCCTTCTTAGGGAACCTTATTAAAACGGAGCCTCATTAAATTAATACCTCATATACAATTCAAAATGGCTGGCTCCCAAGAATGATGCCATATGCAGGATAGATTTATTAGCTTATTGCATTTCCTTTTATCTTCAGCCAATCCATTTCCACAACAGAAACCAATTTTTTTCCAATAAAATTAGAGTGCAGAAAAATGTTGATTAACTCTATGGTTGAAGTGAAATTACTAAATCAACAAATGACAAGTCCTTTGTATTTTATTTCATAAGGAAAAAAAAAGATGACATTTTGAACCAGTGATTTACCTGCCCATTTAAGCCCTGTCAGCAACATAAAGGCTCAAACTGAAGTTAAATCCAGGATACATTAACCCATTAAGCAGCTACTGTATTGATTCAGCGGTTTGAAAAGTGCACCTTTATTTCTATAAGGAGTTACTTTTAAAGAATGTCCCTATTGTTTAGTCCTATTTAGAGCTGTAAAGAACTTTCCTTTTGTCTCTCATTGGAGTTTGTAGAACCATATACATAAGAAAGCACTTTATTTATTGAAGAGTTGAGTCATCTCATGTTTGGTTGGTTTTCTTGTACAATATAAACACATGCAGAAATGCATAATACTAAATGTATTCATGTCTGAAAATGAAAGGCAATGAAGTATAAGCCAGAGTGAAATTCTTCATGGGCATTAATTCCACCCCTTTCCCTCACCATGCATTCTTGCCCCTTCTAAAATAGTCCTTGATGTTTAGCAGCTTGAAATCATATGTCTGTCTGTTAAGCTGCTAGGTATGTGGAAACAAAGTTTTTAGGAGACCCATAAAATCAAACAAGATCAGATTAAATTATCTACTGCTGATCTGCACAGATACACTACAACTAGTCACTAAGCCAGTCAGTTTAGGTTCTGAAAGAAATCAAGGGTAGTGAACCATGATATGCAACTTCATTGAGAGCTAGTTAAGCACATTATCTGACAGAGTAAGTAGTTCAGACCTTCCTAGTCGTCAACCTGGAAAATAAAAAGACTGATAATTACTCTACATCTTTGGCACTAGCAGAGACCAAACGCAGTATTATAGTATGATTAATCTTATTACATCCTCTGATTTCCTTTTGATTAAGAATGCATGCAGTTAATTTTCATTTTGGGTAAAGAAATTATTGTGCAGGGAACTCTTTATGAAAACCACCTCACCTCACAGCCTAATTAATTTTATGGCATAAAGGCTACAACTTTGATCACTGTCTCCAGCTCCTGGCCCTTCCAGAGACCTGGATCACTCCAGCTGACACTGTCTCTGCAGTCACCCTCTCTTTCTCTCTCACTCCCCATTCCGAATCAGGTTGAAGCCAGGGTATTGGGCTTCACCTGTTCTATTCCTACCACTTCCAAACCCTCCTTCCTTTTTCCATTTCTTCTCCTCTTTTGTACACACTGCAGCAGACACTTCTCCCTCTGTGTTGCTGTCCCCTTCATCCCCCTTCTCTCTGACTGGCTCCCATGTCTCTCTCTTTCTCTAATAGACTCACAGATTTTAAGGGCAGAAAGGACCATTGTGACAATCTAATCCAATGCTTCTAAACCTTTTCAAGCTGATGACCCCTTATTCTAAATTAAAATGTGTTACAATCCCATAACATTTACTATAAAAGTAAGAGTAAAAATGTACCAAATGAGGACAATGATAAGCCTATATAATTTATTTGCATGTGTATTTTGAGAGCTTGACAGAGGATACTTGACTTTGAAGGATAAGATTGGGAAGGGAGTGGGGAGCAAGATTTTCTTTGCTTTAGATTATAACAACATTTTCAGTGCCTCATAAGCCACCTCATTGCTTTGCATGACTCCCCTCGGAGTCAGGACCCACTAGATGAGAAACATTGATGTACTCTGATCTCCTGCATAATACACAGGCCATAGAATTTTCCTATGAGAGTCCTGCATCATGCTCATCACTTCTAATTTAGCTAGAGCATATTTTTCAGAAAGGGTCCATCTTGATTTAAAGACTTCAAGTGAAGGAGAATCCACCACATCCCTAGGCTAGTTATTCTAATAGTTAATTACCTATACTATTAAAGAATAATTGATTTGGAAAGTTGTTGTAGCAGTGTTGGTCCCAGAATATTAGAAAGACGAAGTGGGTTAGGTAATATCTGTTATTGGCCAACTTCTGTTGGTGAGCGAGGCAAGCTTTTGTGTTTACGCAGAGGTCTTCTTCAGGTCTGGGAACAAGCTTGTTTCTCTTACCAACAGAAGTTGGCCCAATAAAAGATATTACCTCACCCACCTTGTCCCATTGGTTTGAAAGGAATTTATTCCAATCACACACAATGTTTGGAAGACATTCTCATTTATGTTTTTGAACCTACGTGGGACATGATTAACATTTATTGGATCAACAATACACAAGTTTTATTACACAAGTATTGGAGCTGAAAGGGACTGTTTTTCCAATGCTGGCAGTTAAATTGAACCTATATGGAAGCAGAGAAATTACAATCCAAGGTGGATGTTGGGTATTCTGACATGTAGACCTTTATTAGAGGCTTACAAAACTCAGGCAGAAGTTTGTCACTCAAAGCTCTCACATCTTTAGCTTTAAAACACTTCCCTATTTGCTCTACAGCCATAATTTGAAACCATGTGTAATATTTGACCAGTGCATGCTCGTAACCAATGGACCATTTGATTTGGCTTCTGTGTATTTTTATTATACAGCAGGGTTTTTCAGTATATTGTGAGTATTATTGCTATAACTGGCAGTCTGTCTCCATAAGACAAAGTTTTAATAAATTTTAATTTCTAGTGTTTCATCACGTCACTCATACATATTACTCCCACATTATTTCTAACTTTAGAGTTGTTTTGAATCCTTCAAGCTTGTTTTATTCTTGTCTATTTCATATTAGCTGTTTAAAATACAGTAGCTGTTGCTTGTTGATGAATGACTCTTTGTATTCAGTTGATGTCTAATATTTAAAATAGCTACCAAAAGCTGCATTTAGTCTGTCAAGTGTCATAATAGAACAGAATTGTTGAGGTTTAGGAGTTTCTTTTGTATTTAATCCTAGCTAAATTAAGTAAATAGTCAAAATTAATTGTGAAGCAAAGAAACAATTACAATTATTGGTGGGACCAAACCAAACACTAGAAATTCCTAGATAGATACACTTACCAAGTCATCATCCTCTGTCTTTTGATTGTTATCCTGTTGTATCAGTTTAGTATCTCACACCCTATGTAGGACCTATATGCTTCATTTGCATATGAATAGAATGATCAAACAGGCTTTCTCCAACTCTAATTTCTAACATCTGCATTTGTCAGATATCAGTTATGATAGTATGAAAAAGTCAGGAAGATCTTGTACAGAGAGGTTAGAAAGAGGGAATGGCTTGTGGAGGGAGTCAAAGGTAGCAAACAGGCAGTTGGGATTGTGGATGCTGGAGTTAATCAAGATGGGGAAGCAGAGTTGCTTTGCTAGGCAAATGGTAGAATTGAGGAGAAGAAAACAAATTTGTGGTGGAGGAAATCAGCATGTTCACGGGACTTCTACCAGAAACAGTCCACTGCATGAGAGCAAGAATGAAGGAAGTGGAGCTGGGGGTGAGCTGAGGTTGGCTGGGTGGATCCTGCAATGGGAGAGAGCTGAAGGAGAGTGTAGAATGGAGAGAATCAACAACAATATCAATGTAAGAAAAGAAAGAGAGAGCAGAAAGGAGAGAACTGAGATAGAAGAGAAGTCATTAACATTGATGTCTTGGAAAGGCAGGAGAAAGGATTGATGGACAGGTGGTGGCCAAGTAGGGGGAACTCAGTGATGGAGAGATCAGAGAAAGAGCTGTGCTTGGTGAAGACAGGATCAAATTAGTTCATGTTTTGGTGAGTGAGAGAGTAGCTCAAATGAGGAGATGTGAGCATGGAGTAAAACAACTTAGGGAGTCAGATGGGAAGTTGAAGGCATCAAGGACAGTGTGGGAGATTGTGATGGAATGGATTTTAACAAGATCCAGCGGCTGAAGCTAGACAAATTCATAGTAGAAATACGTTAATTCTTATCCCCTTTGTGGACATCAGAAACACCTCCAAGTTTGAACTACTATGGCTAGAACAGTAAACAAGAACACCCGACTGATACAGTACGGAATTAGTACAGTATCATGACACATGCCCAGAACAGAAGTTGATGGGGATGCAGATCAGTATACATAAGAATATTTATGCTTTTCAATTATCTCTCAATACACTTGTAACTCAATGTAATACACATTGTGTGTATTCATTCTTTTCCTGTTTTCTCTTTATATCTTGCTTCTCGTTGTTTTTGAATGTTTTTACTTGTTTTTGAATTAAAATAAATAACCCTTCTCACTCCCAAATTTTGGGAGCATTTTCTATAGCTGCTGCTATCATGCGGTTTGTGGTAGATCACACTAAAGGTGATGAAAATGACACAGTCCACAATGACAAGCCCAAGAATGCAAACTGTGTGTTAACAGCATAGTACAGATATGTAGGGTGTAGAGGGAATGATCAATACTCATAAAGCAAAAAACATTGAATAGTAGTTATCAACTGACTACGTTCTGCCTTTCATTCTCAGTAGTACTTTGCTGTCTCCAGATTCTGCATTTTGCAACTAACCTGGTCACAGTTTCTTCTGAGACAAAACATGAAGTCTGTTTTGCCTTTTGTAGTGACTGATTATTTTTGTTACTTTAACCCTTATGTAAAATATGATCAGTAGTTCCTTTTACTAAACAAAAAAGAATCTCCTGCCTAAAAAAACAAGCAACCTCACAGCTAATGAGCCCCAAAATTTAAGCACACAAAGATGCTGTTGCCCAGTACACAAACAGCTGACAATGATAATTTGTCTTTCAGATGAGACATTAAAGCAAATTCCCTTCTGTCTCTAGTGAGAAGTCAAAGTATAAGTTTAATATTTAATGGAACTTTCTGATAACAGTAGGAAATTATCTTGGTATAGTAATCAACAATCCCTTTCTCAGTAAAATAAGACCGAATGAGTCCAAGTGTTTTTATATAACATTTTGAGCTGGCTACAGTGTGAGATCTTTGGTTTGTTAGAAATTTTAATATTTCAAAATTTGATTTCATTCTAATTCAGAATGAAACCAAATTTTTCGAGATTTCTTGCTAAGCAGAGCTCCTGAAAAAAAATTGTTTAGTAAAACTGACACATGGTGTTTCTAAAATGAAATATGCTCCCCCCGGACTGAAACTGACTTCTTGCTGCCCATCACAGTCAGCCCAGGCAGCAGCTGCTAGGTCTCCCAAGGTCGGTGGACTCTGGAGGAGTCCACTGCTAGGGCTGCCCCGGAGTCACGGACCCTGGAATCTTGGGCTCCCTCCCTACCAGGGCACCAGGCAAGCTTTCATTGAACCCGCTTCACTTTTGCAAGACACTGATGAACCAGTATTTTTGAGAAAACTCTATTTTCTCAAAAAATTTCCAACAAGCTCTACTAATGTTGCTAACCCCATACAAACTACATCAGGTTATTCCCAAATTCTGGGGCAAATATCCTTTGTCCCACATTGCTCTTATGAAGAATGACCAACTGTTCCTAATTTATGGAAAGCTACTATTTTTGTCCTCTGGATATGCACACAACTCCTGGTTTGTAAAGTGATTTGAGAAACCTTGAATATAAAGATCTCTATATGGAGATATATCTATCTCATAGAACTGGAAGGTCATCGAATCCAGCCCCCTGCTTTCACTAGCAGGACCAAGTACTGATTTTGCCCCAGATCCCTAAATGGCCCCCTCAAGGATGGGGGAGGAGGAATAGCTCAATGGTTTGAGCATTGGCCTACTAAACCCTTCATTTTTCCTCCTCCTCACACTCCACAGATCACAAGCTGATTCTTTCATAGGTGAATCAAGTAAGAAAAGAAGGAATCCTCGAAAAAAATAAGTTTGATTGCATTTTTGAACCCACTAAATTACCAAAGGACCTGCTTTTCCTACAAATTCTACTATTTCCTGTATCGGAATCTAATTATTTGAACTGCATTGATAAAAGATACAGTCAGCTTTAGACTGACTTTGCCAGGAGGTCGGTGCCAAAATTATTTGCTTATGATGCAACATCTATAACCTGTAGCTGCAGCCCATGTCCACACTAACTTTGTAAAGGGCTTTGAGATCTTCCTATGGACATTGCTATACAAGTTTAAAGTATTATTTTATTATAGAACTCAGCAGCACACAATATTCCTCACTTATCTGAGTGGAAGGCTCTTTGGAATAAACTAGAACATTACATGCCAAGAGTCTCTTTGTGTTACACTTCTATATTAAAGATGAGGGAGGCCACTGACATTACCATGGGACTCTGTGTACTAAATCTGGGCAGCACTCTGAACTCTCCGCTTTATACAAAAAGGATTTTTTTTTCTGAATTTCTTCACTTACTTTAATTTTTATATTTAGCCAGACACACTTGCTCCTATCAACAACTATTTAGAAAGTGACGGCGTGACTACATAACACACATTTCAAAGTAGAACAGTTGAAATTGCCCAGCACTCAGTTATAACTGTGCAGCTTGTTTTTGGCACCTCTTTTAAACGCAAAACTTTCTCTCACATAGATGAAATTATGAGTTTTACACACCTGCATGCCAGTATGTGGGAGGGATTTAGGATTTACATGTGGAAATCAACTGTGGAGGAGCAGAAACGTCACTTTTATGATATACAAAAGCTGGTGGTGTGGTTAAAAGATGGAATGTAGCCAGATGCTCATTACAGCAGTGCCATTTACATTGGTACAATTAAGGCAGAGTCAGTATTTCCACTGTAAACTCCTATGTGCAAGAGCTTATAAATTGTCTGTAAAAATTCACTCCAGGCTAAACCTTAACACACAAGGTCTGAGGATCACAGTACATTATATATATATTATTATTGGTGTATATTCAGGTTACTTAGTAGTGCAAAACAAGTTTCCTATTCTTGTTTTGGATATTCTCTGCACTCCTTTCACTCAGAAAGACTAACTTTTAAGTAAGTAAAATAATAGAATTTTCCATTTTAAGTATAATTTTCCATAGTGGATAGCAGTTTTTTTATTTTATTATTTTTTAAAATACCCTAATTTATTAACCAGTTTTCAAATGTTATTATTATCTTTTGAAATAATATTTTAATATGTAACAGATACATTATAGCCATTTAACACAAGAGTAAGTACAGCTTTACATAATGGATCATCTTGGTTGAAAAAGACCCATTATAACTTTTCGGCATATTAAAAATTACCAGCAATATAAAAGACAGGATTCAGTTAACAAAGTGCCAGTCCTCTATTCCTGAATTCAGTAAATAAACTTCAATAGGACTTCAATAGGAGCAGGATCAGACCCAAGTTTTCCAAAAGAATGGGTATGCAGTACTATAATTAATCAATCATTTATTAATTCTCCTGCTTGCGTGCACACTTCATATTACCCATTTCTAGGAAGTCCGGTCTCTTGCCAATGTTGCTCCTTACTCTATATTAAGGCTGAGGTCAGTGAGGTCAGAAGTTGTGTTATCCCTCCAGCATGTAAGAGGTTGTCCATGAGGTCTTCTCCATCCAGCTTTTGTTGGGCTGGTATGGTCTCTGGTATACAGAACAGATGGCCAAGCCACCTGAGCCAGTGTTGAGTCACTTGGGAGGACAGTGGAGGCTGGTTGGTCTGACACCTGACATCCTCATTCATAATGTGATAAAACCACCATATGCCTTCAACATGTCATTGCTGTTTCATGTCGAAAGCATCCAGCTGGTGCATTTGTGTTTCTGTGGTGGGATACATGGTGTTGATGCCAAAGAGACTTCCAAAAAGCATACATAACACCATAGCCTTGCTGATTTGATGTTTCATGCCAGCAAGTCAACCTCTCTCCTTGATGACAACGGAGCCAAGACACTCAAATGAGCTGACAAATTCCATTTTTTGTCCATCATTTATGATGGTTGGGGTAGAAACCCATCAGTCACTTTCATGAGTTTGTCTTCTTCCAGCTGACTTGTAGACCAAGCTTCCTTGCTTCCTCCATAAATATATTCAGAGCATTGATTAGATATAGTTCACAAGGATGTGTATATAGCCATGCCATCTGCATATTCCAGATATGTTGTGCAGAAGTCATGAAGCACCATTGCCAGTATGCGGCTAGTGATGGCTTCCATTATTCTGTCAATAATAGTATTGAACAGATCAGGGGCAGCCACACATTCTTGAGGCACACAACTGTTGAACATAAACCAGTTGGAGTTCCTACTACCTAAGTGAACACAGTTCTCACTTTGGTGGTGCATTTCTATGAGAAGGTAGAGGAGCTTGCCAGTCACTCCAACAGCTTGCAATCAGCGCCAAAGGGAGCGATGATTAACAGATTCAAAGGCAGCTTTTAAATCAATAAAGGCTATAGACACTTCATCTTTACTGTGCCGAACTCTTGGACTTTCTCAATAATTTGCCTAAGGCATAAACCCAGTTTGCTGTAGATGGTGTAGATTCGTTATGGCAGGCTTAACATGCTTAAGAAGAACCAACGTGAACTATTTGCTTGGAATGGAAAGCAAAGTGATGCTCTGGTGATTGAAACACGTCAGAGCATCGCCTTTTCCTTTCCAAAATGGGAGAATAATCCCATGGTGCCAGTCATCGAATAGTTTCTCATGAATCCATACTTTGTTGATGTTATGGGTCAGCCACTCCAAGATGGAATCCCTGCCATGCTTGTTCAGCTGAGGAGCTAAACCACAGATGCCAGCAGCATGACCATTCTTGAGATTACAGACTGTGCTTTGAATGTTTTTGACATTAACATCCTCTATATTACACAAAGTGGCAGTCACTGGACTCATCCACTTGGAGCTGTGGATCTGCAATACTGGTGGGGTGGTTAAGAAGCCCCTGAAAGTGTTCTTTCCATCTACTCACACATTCTGCCTTGGTGTTCAGTATGTTAATATGTCCATCTTTGCCAAGTGAGGATTTGTTCCGTGGACTGGCTTTTAAGGTGCACATTTCTTTAAAGACAGCATCATAGTCATTTCTGGCCAGTGCCGCTTCCATCAATTGAGACTTAGTTGCCCAACACTTCTCACAGTCCTGCTTTAAAGCTGTGTTACACAAGGCATTGAAGTGTTGGTATCCTTGGTTGTTCCTGTTTAAGCAAGTCACATATAATTTTTCTATGGCATCCAGGGTCTGTTGACGGATCAGTTGATGCTTAGGGTTGGGGGCGCCTTTTCTCCAGCACTGTGTTGGGGGCGCCTTATAACAGAAGACTGGAAACAGTTCTGCAAATTGTTGATTTATTTATGTTCAGGCCTTTCATCTGCAAGGGCTAGAGTGTCAAATCATTTTCAGAGTTCAGCCTGATATTCCATTTTGACAGACTCAGTTTCTGTAAATCTAAATGAGTAATGAATGGCTTGGTTTGAGTTGCCTTCAACTTTAATTTCACCATGACCATGAGCCAATATTACCAACTTCGGTACCCCTGAACACTTGACAGTGATGTACACAGCTTCTCCACTGATTGGATATGAGAATATGATCTAGTGCAGGGGTGGCCAACCTGAGCCTGAGAAGGAGCCAGAATTTACCAATGTACTTTGCCAAAGAGCCACAGTAATACATCAGCAGCCCCCCATCAGCTCCCTCCCCCCAGCTCCCAGCACCTCCCACCCACTGGCAGCCCCACTGATCAGCGCCTCTCCCTCGCTCCCCGCACTTCCTGATCAGGTGTTTCATGGCGTGCAAGAGGCTCTGGGGAGGGGTGAGAGCACAGCAGGCCCAGGGGAGGGGGTGGGAAGGGGTGGAGTGGGGGCAGGGCCTGTGGCAAAGCCAGGGGTTGAGCAGTGAGCATCCCCCGGCACATTGGAAAGTTGGCGCCTGTAGCTCCAGCCCCGGAGTCGGTGCCTATACAAGGAGCTGCATATTAACTTCTGAAGAGCTACATGTGGCTCCGGAGCCACAGGATGGCCACCCTTGATCTAGTGCTTTGTGGATTCATCCATCATTCAAATACCAAGTCCACGTGTGTATGTCCTTCCACTGAAAATCAGTGTCAGAAACATGGAGTGTGGCTGCAGCACAAAGCTTGAACTGTTGCTCACTATTAGTCTTCATGATCACATCGACAACAATGCTCTATACTTTCCAGTGAGTGGATACTCTGCTGATGACATCATACATGGCTATATTATACTTAATTACTATCATTACTTAATATTCATTGAGAGTTGACAGTGGGCTCAGTGCTGGACAAACCAAAGAAAACACAGTCCCTGCCACTTGGAGCTTCCAATCAAAAGACAACAATTGACACATAAAACACCAGGCAGTGGGTGTAGCACACAGTAGAGCACTGACATGTTTGTTCTCTTGTAAATAAAGTAGAACTTCATTGGGGGCAGATAGTCTTCACAGACGTGGTTTAAGGAGAGTTTGAAAAAAGAGGGATAGCATACTTCTAACACTAGGGCTCCCACAGCCCCAGTAATAACGGACAGTTCAGCATTGAAGAAAAAAATAAACACCTAAGGATTCAATAGCCAATTGTTACAGAAAAATGTGTAGATATCACTTTCAAGAAGCTGAAGTTATATTTAGTACCTATATTGCTCAAGGGGTTTAAGGCACATGGTCTTTGGACTTCCCAATACATGTACCCTATGCATAAGAGTACCCATGTAATTGCATGCCTAGTTATGCATTGGTGCTCTTAAGTGCTTTTAAGTGTAGGTGAAGTCTACAAACCTCTGTGGTGGTGTTTGTTGTGAAACAGAAAGGTAAACGTAAAGAAATGTCTTGTCTTTTTAAGGGCCAAACACAAATATAACGGACTTCCCTCATTCAACTCAAAGAAAGGCTCTAACGTGAGGCTTCAGCCAAGTTCTGGAGACAGGGAAACTGGCATGATTCTCCTTTGATCTTCCTAGAGATTTTTCTTGTTGGTTGGTTTGTTGTGGTCTCACAGTAAGCTGAGTGTCTTTTAAAAAAAATAAGTTAGTTGAGTGCAATAATGATTGCTTTGTAAAAGAAACAGAAAAAACTTCCAATGGGACCGGTACATTATATATTGAGTGTGAAGAGAGACACTCAGATCCTGCATGGCACCCTAAAATCTTGCTGCATTGCTCCCCATTGGAGACCCTAGAACAAGGCCCTGCCAAACCAGACACCAGCCTGAGTTTTTGGGGGTTAACTGCCAATTCAGGTTCAGTGTCAGTTTAGGGAGGACTGAGCCTATCAGCTCCTTAAAGATACTCTGGGTTGACCAGAACTAAAAGCAGGGTATTCTGAGGAAACATAACAGTCACGCTCTTTGTAGATTTGTTTTGGAGTTTATTGGCTGTAAAACTGCATGGAAGGTATTTTGCCATAAACTTTCATCAAACTTTGTGTGATTTCAGTTTATGCTTAGATACAACTCTCAAGAGAGGATGATGGGGAAGTGCAACACCCTAGCAGGAACTCCTGGAGGCACTGTAACTTAGATAGGAACAATGGGCCAAAAGCTCATATTTTCCCCCGAGGCATTTGAAAATGGTGGGAAATTATAATTGTCAGGGTGGGCCACAGTGTGAAAAGAAAGGATTTTATCGTGAGTTATCTTAAGCATGTTATGCCAAAATAGTCTAGAGAACTAGAATTCCTATAAACTGAAATCAGTAAATAGTGTAATTAATTAACTTCAGTGGACTTACACTAGTGATAAATTTAACCCAATGCCTGCAGGAGTACTGGGGTTGAGGAGGGGCATTGGAGAATATGAGGCTAAAGTAGTGATTTTTAACATCACTAAGGTGATGTAACAGACTCCCTTCAATCTACTTACTACTATGTAATGGAATTTAAGTTAGTGTTACTTGCAAACAAAGAGTTGGAAGGAAGTGCAAGTTAAAATAACCCCACACTTCTTATTTTAACAAACATTTCCGTTATTTTTTCTTGCTATATTGCGCTCTTCTTATGCCTCAACATATAGGTTAAACCAATTTACTCTATTGAAGCAGCAAAGAGTTCGTGCTCCAATACGTCTGTTAGTCTATAAGGTGCCACAGGACTCTTTGCTGCTTTTACAGATCCAGACTAACACGGCTACCCCTCTAATACTCTATTGAAGACACCCTTGCACTCTGTTAAACTCAGTAGACAAAATTCAGAGGTTATGTGTAATTTACATGTTGGTAACTAGCTATAAGTCAAAGGGAGGCTAGAGGAAGTATAAGCTGGTATAATGTACAAGTTGCGGATATGGAAGGAAATTTAAGTTAAACCTCACTGGATTCTGTCCAGATTTACTACTCACCTCTGAACTGAGTCTTGGACCACCAGCTCCCATGTAGGTACTTGCAACTATTACACAGTTTATCTTTATTTTGCAACTATTACATAGTTCTCAAATAGTTTGAAGAGTGAAGCATAGATAGTGAACAAAGAAAGAATTGAAGTTAATAAATGACATGAGTATGATGAGACAGTCTTTTTTCAAATATCCCTGGTGTAATAGCTTAGAATTTCAAAACACTTCTAAGTTGGATGCAACCCTGATAAGATGCTTTTCCACCTACCAGTGTAACAGAATGTTGGATGTCAGTGGATGCGGTTCTGCAGACAGCACAGAGACATTTATGTTTTCATTAACATCTCTAAAAGTCTCTGTATAGTTGTCTATAAAACTCTATTAAAACATATCTCAGGTGGTATTTATGGCAAAGCCTAAAGATCTCTGAGGATGGAATTTCATAACTTTTGAGAGATTAAATAAGGACTTTAATGGGTTACCTTTGCATATTTTAAGGTCTATGGCAAGATTGCTTTAGTTAAAGTTGAGTGGCCATTTATATTACCATAACTCTTTGTTCACACCCCAGAATAGCCAATAGTCTTACGGTTAGGACACTCACCTGGGTGATGAGGTTAAAGCCTCTGGTCAGCATTATCAGGCAAAGGAGGAGCTTGAATCTGGATATCTCGTGTTTCAGGTAAGTGCCCTAACTACCAAGCAATTGACTATTCTGGGGTGGGGGCTTCCTCTTATTTTTGTCAAATGTTTGCAGTTTTATCCTGAGGTGGAACAGGAAACATTTTTTGGGACGGGAAATCAATTTTCCATCCAACTCTAGTTCTAATCCAGTTATTCTGATTTGAATAAGACTGAAACTGGACATAGCCCAAATGAAAGTTTTAAATAAACCCTAATGCCATAAATAAATCTCTATATTCACTGTCTTAGAAACAGCATGATAAAAAATGGTGGAATGTGGAAGGTAAGAATTCTATTTATCAATCATCTTTCCTAAGTAAAAAAGGCACTTTAAAAACTAAAATATCTAAAGTATCTGAAATAATGTAAATTATAAGATACTAATGAATTATAATTTTACTTTACAAAAATCTCAGGAGCACTAATGCAATGACAGTATATAATATGTTATGCATTGAAGGAAAATATGTTCCATTTCTAGTGGACTAAATTCTGTCTGGTACTAGAAAAAAGAAAAAAATGTAACAGAAAAAGAAGTTGTAGAAGTGATTTTCCTCCATTTTGACTTCCACTGACAGGGCCCACTGAAGGTCTTCCACAGGTACACTGTCGGGGCAGATATATAGGGGCATGAGAAAATAGTTTGTGCTTTTTTAAGCATATACTCCCTGATGTGGTTATGGTCTAATTTAACCCCATACCACACTGATTGCTCCTGATCCTGAAAGGAATCTTCTCCATCGTTCGGGGAAGGTGCATATGCAGGTATTGGATTGAAGCCAATCAAAATACAAGCACACATGCAAAGCTATCAGGAGACTCCCTTCAGACCCTCTGCCCTTCCTGCTGGCAGCTACTGACTTAATGCAGAGACTACCTTCCCCTTGCCATTGAATTAGGTCTTTTACTTCCAGTTGACCCTTCCCAGTGCAATTCACTCCTTGCAGACCTTGTCTCTGCTGCCCTTATCCTCTGAGCCTGGCCCTGTATCCAAAGTTTTGTTCTTTATTTAATTTATTAGAGATACATACAATTTTAATTTAATCATGCACATGGTGTGGGGATGCATCATTACACAGGGGAGTGCCCTAATCAAGTGGCTCCAGAATGGCTCTGTATGGACTCAAACTGGCCCAGACTCCCGTGAGACTCCAGGGGTAAACTTCAGTGCGGTGTAATATGGTATAGAAGCCTTAAATCTATGTTTTGTTACCGGTAACAATTTAATTTAATTTTAAATGTTGCCATTTGTGTTTATTTAGCAACTGAATGGAATAGCAGCTACCTTTTGCAGATCATCCATTACAGCAAAATTAAAGATACATACAAAAATTACATAAAATCAACAAAAAAGATAAATATGCAAAACCTATTTTGGGTATTTCTTAATATTTATAGTCAAGCATGTTTTTTAATAGAATAAAATTAAAATAATCAGAACATGAGAAACAAAGCTCACCTACACAGGTTTAACAACTTTGAACACACTTTTACTTGAACACATATTTCATTAATTGTGCAATCTTTAAAACTGCATGACACACTGAAGTGTTTCTCAAGTTGCTGTCCCAGAAGAAGTGTTGCCCCAGTTGATGGTAGGTGACTGTCATGGTAAAGTATAGGTTTTTTCTTTTTTATTAAGCACCAGAGGAAATAGGCTTTAAAACCTGTGTCACCTCTTCACGCATAAATTACAACTGCCCCAAGGCTGTTACAGCTTCCACAGGGTTTTTTTTTTGTTTTTTTTTTTAAGTTTACAGTTCTTTTTTCTTGTTTTTAGTATTGCCTATGTTAGAACTAATTATAGCTCCATCAACTGGCTACACCCATTCTGGAGCTCAGCTCTTATTCAGAGAGCTGTGCATATTTATGCCTATATAAATTTGAAAGAGGGAGAAGTCTAGGAAATTTCAGACACATATTTCTGATGTGATAAAAATAGTTTATATTTAAAAATAAATTAATTGCAATTAATTTATTTTTATTTTTATTTAATTAAATTAAAAATATTTATTCGTAGACAAAGAACACAACCATGAGTTGTGAATATTTAGTAATTGAACGAAATATTTGATAAACTGCATATGAAAAAAATCATCTTAACCACTAGAAACAGCATGTATATCTCCCCTACTTGGTGCATGGTGGGGTACACTGCAGGGAGGGGGGGGATAAGGAAATCTTATGTTTTCTTGAAAAAGGCTATTGCAGATATCCTTGGTGATAGCCAGGAAATATCATAGGGAAATGAATGGGCACGTTGTCACAGAAGTTCAACCTCTGGTTAGAAATTATTTTGTGAGTGAAACAGTATGGAAATGACATCTGAAATCTATCAAAAGAGAACATGCTTTATGATTTATGGTCTGCAATAATGGGAAAATTCTCTTCCCATTGTGCTGAATCAGTAAAGATGTCACTGGGTGAATCTGTTTGAACTGAAAAGAACTGCATAAGTAGGTGAAATGTAAAGAACTTAGGTCAGAGAACTAAACTGGACCACAGGAAAAATGAAAACTGTATTGGTTGAGTGAAACAGAATTAAAAACCCAGTATCATCTGGTTCTGTTTAAAATAATATCTTGATGAAGGGCCACACAACCATGAATATTAAAAATGTTAGTTTGCATACTCTATACCAGCAGTTCTCAAACCGTAGGTGGGGACCCCTACGTGGGTCACAGCCCTGTTTTAATGGGGTCACCAGGGGTGGCATTAGACTTGCTGGGGTGGAAGCTGAAGCCTTCACTGCACAGGGCTGAGGCCAAAGCTCAAGGACTCAGATTAGCCCCCCCGCACCTGGGGCTGAAGCTCTTGGGCTTTCCCTCTGTCCCCCTGCCAGAGGTGATGGGGTGTGGGCTTTGGCAGGGTTCAGGCGGGCTCTGGGTTTGGTCCCACCTCTTGGGGTCATGTAGTAATTTTTGTTGTCAAAGGAAGGTCGCGGAGCAATGAAGTTTGAAAACCCCTGCTCTAGACTCTCCATATATATATATATATATATATATGTATTGTTCTGCCTATTTTGCTCTTTTTAAATATTGCTGCTCTCTTCTGAGATGTACATTTTAGTGAATCACAAACACCCCGAGGTATCTCTTCCTATCCATCTCTTCCTTTCATCTAAGAAGACAAAAGAAACAGCCTTTGGGAGCAGATCATGGCCTGAGAATTTGGTCAGCAATGTTACTGGGAACATGTGGTAAGGGATTTCACCTTGAACCAAGTCTACTTTGTTAAGCTTTAGTCCTAGGAAGCCTTTTACCTTTATTTCTGAATTGAATGCCTTATACTTGTACTCACTTAAAACCTTTCTCTTTGTAGTTAAATAAACTTGTTTTATTCTTTAACCAAAACTAATCCAGTGTTGTGTTTAAACTGAATTGTGTGGATAGCTCCATTTAAAGTAGCAAACTGTTGTATATTGATCCCTTTAGAAAGGCAACAGACCTAAAATATCCGTACTGTCCAAGAGAGGGCTGGACGGTGCAGAACACAAGCTTTTTTTGTGGAAAATTCAAGACAGGGAATGTGTTGGGGTCATCCTGCAAATAGTAACCAAGGCTGCTGGAGGCCAGAGTATGGCTGGTGTTTGCTGAGAGGCTGCTGGGGTCACAGTTGCTGAACTAAGCCTGTGGCTATACACAGACTCAGGTGTGACCTGCATGCTGGCAGGCTGTTTGTGAATGGCCCAGGTGGAAGCTACAGCAGCAAAGTATTGTGAAGCATCCCAGGTTGCAGGGCAAGGGTGACGCAGCCTCCCACTGGTCTGGATTGCCCAGAATGTCCTAACATTCCTTCCTTTCTTCTTCTAGGACTTGTGTGTATTCCCGTCAGTGGGAGATTAGTGAAAAGTGCCCCTCCTCCCGACTACATATGGATGGTGGGCAAGGAGTTTTAAGGAAAATATGGACTGTAAAACTGTTCTCCCAAATTGGACAGCAGAGATCAAAGCTAAGTTCAAAAATAGTGCTTGGTGAAGATATGCACTGAACACCCTGGCATCTTTCCCCATATGCTACTGATAGCCTGTTTGACTTTCTCAAAGGTTCTGCTTTCTCTAGATTAAAATCACAGGGTTCTTTTAAAGTCTAAAGTGTATAGACATACTTCCCCAAGGTGTGAATAAGGTGAGGGAACAGCACAGGGAAGGAAATGCTCTGAGAAAGTGCAAGTCAGATACTATTTGGGTAATGAAGCTATGGTGGGGTCTCATTATGACTTCATATTTGTAGATCACTGTGTACAATGAATTGGATATCAGAAATTGCAGCTTAATCACTCTTCTTGCCAAGGTAATGGCAATGTAGAAGGCTTCAAGGAAAGGTGTTCTAAGGATGTCTCTCAAAGGGGTTTGAGGCTAGTTAAGACTGAGTTATAACCGAGTTTTACTCCAAGGAAGGGGGAGCAGAGAAGGTATTAACAAACCCTTTTAAGAATCTGACAAATGCAGAGTGTGAGAAAAATTTTCTTATTTTAACTTGCTGATGATATGCTGATCTATCTGCTAGATGGACTTTTGGGGAAGACACAGAGATTTCTTGGGATTTTAGGTAGAGCAGATAGTTTAGAGTTGCAGGTATCTCAGCTTGTATGAGACCAATTGCTTGCTCAAAGACCAAGAAGAGAATTTTTATTTTTAGCATAACATATAAGACTAGAAGATTTCCAGGACTGAAAGAATATAATTTTCACCCTCTCTGAACATGACCTGTCTGTGGTGGTCCACAAACAATTATCCACCATGCTGCCAGTTGGAATATCTCTGAATGAGGATGGGGTACTAGCCTGGTTCCTCAATAAGAGGTCAGAAGACAATGGCATAGAGAGAGATGGTTCTCTGTACAGACTAAAAGGTCTATGTACCAGTGTTGTCTTGGCCATACTGGGGCTACCAGAATGCCATTTCCTTTGTCTCTCTTGATCGTTCACAGTATTCTTAGAATAAAAGGAATAGGAAGAAAGGCATATAGAAGATCTTTGCTCCAATCAGAAAGCCATCTGTAAGAGATGTAATAAACATTCGTGTCTATTTGTTCTCATGCAGAATAGTGGACATTTGATGTTCTCCTGAGATGCAAATAGGTCCAACTTTGGATGTCCAAGTTTCCAGAATAGCTGGGTAAATATTGCTGCCTTTAGGGACAATTCACTTTGGTCCTGAGTCCTTCTGCTGAGGTTCACATGCAAATGAAAAGCTATTTGATGTATCTAGTGCTTTATGCACCATTTCCACAGCTTTCTTGCCTGTGTGCAATGAATCCCAGGAGACTGTTCTTCCTCATTTGATTATGTAGTACATGGCTGGGGCATTGTCTGTCAGAACTTGTACTATTTGATGTTGCAAATACAGAAGAAAAGCCTTGAGGGCCCAAGTGTACTGCTCTGAGCTCTAGCATGTTTATGTGCAGTAACTCCCATCTGTTCCAATGCCCCTGCACTTTGAGGTTTTAATAATGAATATCCAAGCACAGATTGGTGGCATATACAGAGATTAAGTTGGTGGGAACAGGAGGAGTGAAAGACACTCTCTGGAGAACATTTTCCCTGGACTCCAACCTGCTTACTTGCTGCAATGCCTGTGCTGAGATAACTATCCTCCTTTGTAGGCTATCTACTTCTGGGGTATGGTTTTGAGCTACCTACTGCTATATAGATCTCATGTCGCAGGCAGGCATGAGGAGAGATGATGCTGAGGATGCCATGAGGCCCATGAATCTCAGAAAATAGTGAGTGGTGTGCTCTGAAAATGTTCTCAACTAGATGCTGAGAAATCTGTCCTCCAAAAATGAGTACTTTGAGCATGTGATTAATAGAGTTGGTAAAAAATGTTGCTTAATTTTTTTTCATTGAAAAATATAGATTCTGGTTGACCAAAATACTTCGTGAATTTGTTTTGAATTGTTTTGGATGAAACTCTCCCTCACCACCCCACCCCCCAAAAATCAGAAAAACCACAACCAAACGTTATTCCTAAGAGAACTGGGTTTTGAAATGTTTCCACTTTTTTTTTTAAATGCAAGTCTGGAACTCTTGGGTCATCTACTCTTAGCATTTGAGTGACAGGCTAAAGCACAAATTTATTTAAAAGTTTTTTCTTCTTTCAAATACTTCAAATTATCTTGTCTTTCTCCCTAGCAATTATAGGAGTTCCATAAAAAAGACAGGTCCAAGGAGGGGAGATCCCATATGGACACCAAACAATTTTTGCTTTGGTCAAAAAGCCACTTCCTGTCAAAAAAAGTTTGGATAAAAAATTGCAACCAGTTCTAAGGTTAATCTAGACTACCATACATTTGAACAAGTGATCTAAAATGAAATACTCCTGATTACCAATCCCCTTGATAAAGAGTTTCTATAGACCAGGAATTAACCATTAAAATTCAGTGTCAGCATATGACTTCAACACAACCATAAAAGCATAAGACTATAGATGATACTACCAGTTTACATGTTACTTTTACTTTCAATCATATTTGTTAAAGAGATTGTGATAGATATATGTATTAAAAATAGACACTCTTTCTTTAGAAGGTTTCCTCCACAATTATTTGTACTTGTTGACTTTAAATAAAATTTGTTATGTAAATTCCAGAAATATTTGTACCCTTTATGTCATCACTCCAGCCTGTGCCATGTTCGCATCACAAGTTTTACCTTGAGTGAATGTCTAGACTTAAAATGAAGCAGAAAGTTTAAACAACACTTGAGATCATAAGCTTTGCTTTATATTAAGTTTAGATTCAAATCCAAAGAAATGGATACCTTAATGGAGTTATGTTAACTGTAGTGAGTTTGTCAGCACTTATCAACCCTCACAGAATATTGTGCATTAGTCAGGTTTAGCATGGAAAGCAGTGGTTCCCTTGTCCTCCAAAGAACATGATTTTACAACTGATCTGAGTTGCTGCTTGGAATTAAGGTCATTAAGTGTTACAGACATGAGGATAGTTCATATACATCTGTGTATTCTATATGTAATAACATAACCATAACTAATTTATTTTCTTTGGATATTACATTTTATGTACACATGCATTCTTCAGGTACATTATCCACAAGATTGTCTTAAAGCTACTTGCTATATATGCATATATATATTAGCTTTTCCATTTATTAGGACCAGCTTGTTCTCTTTCTGCAGTACTGTCTGAACCATACCTATTAAATATTGTCAGTCTTTTCTGTAACATAATCCCAGCTGAAATTCACATGCAAGATGTAATCTCAACAAGCCATTTGGAATCATTTCTAAAAAATGTAAAAGCCAGCATTCTTCTAAAGGAATGAACCAGCACGATAAAAATGTCTAAGGTGGAAGTCTAATCTGTTCATATGAGAACCTGTCAGTATACCATTCACTTACACTGTAAGATTAACCCATCTTCATAAATCGTCATTATAAGGAAGAGTGAGTGATCCATTCGGTTAAGGTACTTCTCTCAGATTTCCAGTTAAAACCTTTGTTTCACATTTATAGTATGTTTACATGGAAAAAAGCATGCCTAGAGCAAAAATTAAAATATTCAAAAAATCTAATGTTGCTCACAAATCCTGAATAATTTTATTCCTAAAAATAAAGGCATCCTCCTCCCAAATTCTCCCTCTAGCTTAAGTATATAAACATTGACTACTAAAACGTTTCAAAGCAGCTCTCATTTGTGACCATCTAGTAATACTTTTTAACGTGTATTCATTTTTCAGTTAAACCTTCAAAGATATATTTAAAATACCAATTAAATCACTTGTATACATTTTTTAATGTGGATAATGTGCCTAATTCATAATGATGACAGTAATACAGAAAATACATTCTATGTCTGAGTCAAGGTTTAAATAATGAGGAATCCAGATATCAACTTAATAAATTACTTTAAATGCAAGCAAGTCTAAGATGCCACATGAAACAGGATTTTACATAAAACGATCAAAAGACCAATGATGTCTTTAATGACTAAAAACCAAACCTTTCCAAGATAAATATGTACGGCATCTAGTGACTGAAAACATTATTTGGTGATGTCTATGTAATGGAAAAAATTATATTTTACTTTAGAAAATAATTTCTATTGACATTTTTCTCATTACCATTCTGCCTAGGTAAAAACTATACACACTTCAAAAACTACTCCTCCAGAAAGCAAAAACCTCTACCACAGTCTCCACATTGATTCAGTAACAAGGGGCTACAATGTTAGATTTAAAAACAGTCAGTGGTAGAAGAGGAAACATCTAGATTAGGAAACACAAGATGAGTAGGAAGCAAACTCTGACAACCCTACGAATTACATGGCAAACCATCTCAATAGAGAATTGGGAAAATAACGATGACTTACATTTTTCTAATGCCTTTCATTGAGAATACTATCCACATGGCTTATAAAGTATATATACTGGAATCATTTCACACAGCACAGCCACTTTTGGGATGAAACACAGCTATTAAACTATTAAAAAACGCAAAGCAACAGAAGATGCTAAAAATGCAAGGGAAATTTTTAAGGGACGGATGTTATCACAAAAATGATAACTTGATTAGCACTTCCTTACCTCATTAAAGATTAATGAGATGCTCAGGTATCATGGTAATGGAGAGCCATATATGAACCTAAGATAGATGTCTACAATATTCTGTCCCCTAACCTCACGCTGGGGCACTGGTTCAGTGCTCACTCAGGAGAAGTGTGCTACCATGGCATACTAACCTGCAATTTATTTGGTGAAGTCTCATCCAAATTGTGACTACGCCAGACCTTGTTTGGCTTGTGCAATCTCACAAGAACACAGTCCAAATTAATGACATAATAAAAACTGATAATATAAAATATCAGCTCACAAACATTTCTATTTCTTGTCCAGCGAATCGCTCAGACAAACAAGTTTGGTTACAATTTGCTGGAGATAATGCTGCCCTCTTCTTGTTTACAATGTCACCTGAAAGTGAGAACAGGAGTTTGCATGGCACTTTTGTAGCTGGTGTCGCAAGATATTTACGTGCCAGATGCGCTAAAGATTTATATGTCCCCTCGTGCTCCAACCACCATTCCAGAGGACATGAGTCAATGCTGATGACGGATTCTGCTCGATAATGATCCAAAGCAGAGCGAACCGATGCATGTTCATTGTCATCATCTGAGTCAGATGCCAGCAGAAGGTTGATTTTCTTTTTTGGTGGTTTGGGTTCTGTAGTTTCTGCATCTGAGTGTTGCTCTTTTAAGCCTTTGAAAGGGTAACAAGCCTTGTGGATGGGGGGAAGCGGTAGATGTGGTATATCTTGACTTTAGTAAAGCTTTTGATAGATTACCTTCTCATAAACAAACTAGGGAAATGCAACCTAGATGGAGCCATTACAAGGTGGGTGCATAACTGGCTGGAAAACAGTTCCCAGAGAATAGTTATCAGTGGTATAATGGCATACAGAGTACACTTATAAAGTTTGCAGACAAAGCAAAGCTGGGAGGGGTTGCAAGTGCTTTGGAGGATAGGATTATAATTCAAAATGATCAGCACAAACTGGAGAAATGGTCTGAAGTAAATAGGATGAAATTCAATGAGGACAAATTCAAAGTACTCCACTTAGGAAGAAACAATCAGTTGCACACATAATAAATGGGAAATGACTCCCTAGGAAGAAGTACTGCAGAAATGCAGAAAGGGATCTGAGGTTCATAGTGGATCACAAGCTACATATGAGTCAACAGTGTAACATTGTTGCAAAAAAAGCAAACATCTTTCTGGCATGTATTAGTTGAAGTGTTGTAAGCAAGACACGAGAAGTAATTCTTCCACTCTACTCCATGCTGATTAGGCCTCAACTGGAGTATTGTGTCCAGTTCTGGGCACCACATTTCAGGAAAGATGTGGACAAATTGGAGAAAGTCCAGAGAAAAGCAACAAAAATGATTCAAGGTCTAGAAAACATAACCTATGATGGAAGACAGAAAAAATTGGGTTTGTTTAGTCTGGAAAAGAGAAGACTGAGAGGGGACATGATAACAGCTTTCAAGTACATAAAAGCTTATTACTAGGAGGAGGGAGAAAAATTATTCTTCTTAACCTCTGAGGATAGGACAAGAAGCAATGGTTTTAAACTAGAGCAAGGAAGGTTTAGGTTGAACATTAGGAAAAACTTCCTAACTGTTAGGGTGGTTAAGCACTGGAATAAATTGCCTAGGGAAGTTGTAGAATCTCCATCATTGGAGATTTTAAAGAGCAGGTTAGACAAATACCTGTCAGGAATGGTCTAGATTAGTGGTTCTCAAAGCCGGTCCGCCGCTTGTTCAGGGAAAGCCCCTGGGCCGAGGGATGTGCTGACTGCCACTTCCTGCAGTCCCCATTGGCCTGGAGCAGTGAACCGCAGCCAGTGGGAGCTGCGATCGACCGAACCTGCGGACGCGGCAGGTAAACAAACCAGCCCAGCCCACCTGGGACTTTCCCTGAACAAGTGGCGGACCGGCTTTGAGAACCACTCGTCTAGATAATACTTAGTCCTGCCATGAGTGCAGGGGACTGGACTAGATGAGCTCTCAAAGTCCCTTCCAGTCCTATGATTCTATGCTCCACACCTCATCCCTTTCAGATTTTAGTCTGCACTTCTAATTCTTAAACCTTTGCTCAAGTGCTGTAGTTATTTTTAGAAATCTCACATTGGTACCTTCTTTGCGTTTTGTCAAATCTGCTGTGAACGTGTTCTTAAAACAAACATGTGCTGGGTCACCATCCGAGACTGCTATAACATGAAATATATGGCAGAATGTGGCTAAAACAGAACAGGAGACATAATTCTCCCCCAAGAAGTTCAATCACAAATTTAATTAACATCTTATTTTTTTAACGAGCTTAATCAGGATGGAAGTATGTCCTCTGGAATGGTGGCCGAAGCATGAAGGGACATACGAATGTTTAGCATATCTAGCACATCTAGATCCTTGCAACGCCGGCTACAAAAGCCTGTTCTCACTTTCAGGTGACAGTGTAAATAAGAAGCAGGCAGTAGTATCTCCCGTAAATGTAAACAAACTTGTTTGTCTTAGCGAATTGGCTGAACAAGAAGTAGGACTGAATGGGTTTGTAGGATCTAAAGTTTTACATTGTTTTGTTTTTGAGTGCACTTATGTAACAAAAAAAATCTACATTTTTAAGTTACACTTTCATGATAAAGAGATTGCATTTTGGTACTTGTATGAGGTGAATTGAAAGATACTATTTCTTTTGTTTATCATTTTTACAGTGCAAATATTTGTAATAAAAATAATAATATAAAGTGAGCACTGTACGCTTTGTATTCTGTCTTGTAATTTAAATCAATATATTTGAAAATGTAGAAAAACATCCAAAATATTTAATAAATTTCAATTGGTATTCTATTGTGCAATGAATCCCGATTAATTTTTATAAACACAATTAATTTTTTTGAGTTAATTGCATGAGTTAACTGTGATTAATCGACAGCCCTATTATTTAATTATACTAGTGTCTAGAATCAAGTTCAGGATCCCATTATACAAGGCCACATGCAAACACATATAATAAGAGACATTCCTTATCCCCCCAAAATGTATTAAATAGTCAATGGAACATCTATTTATATTCCATTAAGGCTGACCCTATTAGGATTGTCGATGAACTATACATACATATAAACACAGAATCTGGTGATCAATGCAGAGGCCACCTGGGAAGTGAGTGGGTGTGTAATACCTAAAAAATACGTATGCCTAAGAATAGGGACCAGCTCACGGCACCTGCATATGCCTGCAGCTATACAGGTTTATTTTGGTCAGATCAGGCCCTGGGAATATCATATACATCAGCATATGCTATTTCTAACCTTTAGAATCAACAGTATACCACCACAGCATATCTCAAAGGATTCCTGTTAATAGCTTATCCACAATACATAAGGCTACTTGTATTTTGACTCCTATACGCTTTTAAGTCCCTCTACACACTGTGCACTCTGTTAAACCATCAAAAATCCTTGACTCAGAATCAACTTTTCATAGCAAATTTAAAAATAATGCTACAACAAAAGGATTGCCTTTCAAAGGATAAATGCCACCCCACAAAAATATGTTTGAAGGAGACGTAAATAAACTTAAAATGTGACAGTTTTAATTTTTATATTGGAAATGGTTATTTTCATATTTAAAACTGCAATTTGCACACCTCTACACTTGAGGTGGGGGATCAAACATTTGTAATTTGCTGTATTTTAACATGAAATATATACTTCTTGTATACTGTCTTGTGAATGGGTTTATAAATCTGTGGGAAAATTATAGATGCCAGAGGTTTAAGGTTAGAACAGTGACAATAACATGAAGGAAATAGTAGATTGATGGAATACTTCTGAGAATAAAATAAATGTATTAACAGCCTTTAAGCACACAGAGAGAGAGAGAGAGTGTGTGTGCGTGCATGGTGAGAAGGCAGTGGTGGAATCTGGATTAGAGTTATAGACGGGTTTCAGAATTGAGTCTGTCTAAACATAGTGATTTGGATTTTGAAACTTGCAAGCTGTTCTCATGAGATTTAGGATATATTTTCGCTGCCGCTGGGAGTGAACCTCCCAGCCCGGGTAGACAGACTCATGCTAATGGGGCTTCATCTAGTGTGCTAAAAATAACAAGAAGGATGTTGCAACTTGGGCGGCAGCTTGGCTCTTAAGCCCACCCCACTCCTTGGTTTTGAGCTTGGATGGCTCGCGTGATCTCTGTCAGAGCCACAACATCCACACTGCTGTTTTTACCATGCTAGTTCGAGCACTCCTAGCACAAGTCTGACATACCCCAAATTACAAGGACTTTGCAAGACAAATTTACTTACAAGAATGCCATGCTCAAATCTCATTAGGACAGTTATTGTTATGAAATTTAAACTGAATCCAAAACCAGGAATGGAAAACTGGCTCATTTTAGGTTTTAATCTGACATGAAACTGGGTCTGAATCTGGGAAATGGAATCAAAGCCCATCACTCACAACTCAAAGGGTTTAGACTTGGAGTTCTACTTTTGGCTCCACTCTAGTACTATTAATCAAAATATGAAAATATGCATTTCTGCAATCAGAGACAGTTACTGACAATTGAGAGTGATCTTTTATTTTTGTGCACAAAAAGGGTGGCCTATACAAATAAAATATAAAGATTACTCCCTCCAGGAGATGTGTTATACAACTGACCATCATTAGATTTTTTTTTTGCATCAGATTTAAGATACTGAAGTTAGTACTTCCCTTTTTAATGTTATTATTATTATTATTATTATTATTATTATTTAATTCAATTAAAAGGTTGGTCAGGAATGACCTAGCACTTCAGAAGAATTCCCTGAAGAGTCAAGCTAGAACAATTTTTCTGTTTTTTAAAGAAACCTATAAAAACAAGCACTTGCTCCCCTGACCCCCCCAAATAAATAAATACATTAATAAATAGATGTTATTAAAATATTTTTGTTTGTGGCTGGTTGCCAAAGCTTCAATTGGCCTCCTTGAGAGGCTGATAAAGCTGTTTTAAGCACTACCACTTGGTTTGGAAAAAAAAATGAATGAAAACCAGGGAAGTTAAAAATGTCTTGGTTTACATTCACTAATATATATAAACAAGAGGGCAAAGAGTGATAATGGATACAATAAGTACAGCTGAGCCAATATTCTGCAAAGAAGAAAAGCAACAAAAAACATTTGAAAATATCTTTCTTTGGAAAGTTTATTGTTCTAATTGTTTTCTGCTAGGGATTGGCTAACTGGTTAGACCTGAAACTCAGCCCTCTTTCAAACCTGAAATCAAGCCTTGTTAAAGCTTTATAGAATTTTAAGTAAAGATATTCATAATTTGCCTACATCCTGGACATTTATTCTAATCTTCCTTTTCTGGGATGACCCCAAAGGCCAATTATTCCCTGCTCTTACCACTCTGACAAGATCCTTACTTCCTCCTAATGGCTCTCCACCACGAGGATTCTAGTTTGCTCCATCTTTTTCTCCATCCCCAAAGGTGCTTGATGTTATACAGCAGGGGTAGGCAACCTATGGCACGCGTGCCGAAGGCTGATTTTCAGTGGCACTCACACTGCCCGGGTCCTGGCCACCGGTCTGGGGGGGGCCGGGGGGGCTCTGCATTTTAATTTAATTTTAAATGAAGCTTCTTAAACATTTTAAAAACCTTATTTACTTTACATACAACAATAGTTTAGTTATATATTATAGACTTATAGAAAGAGACCTTCTAAAAACGTTAAAATGTATTACTGGCACGCGAAACCTTAAATTAGAATGAATAAATGAAGACTCGGCACACCACTTCTGAAAGGTTGCCGACCCCTTTTATACAGGTTCCTTAAAGATAATAGGGCATGAGGAACCTGGTTCCTTTTTGGAGGATTGCAAAGAGATTAACCTCAAAAGGTTTGAACAAGAAAAAGATACGCTATTCTAGATGCAAACACTATAAACCTTCAACCCTTTCTAAAATTTACACATCAGAAGAGGTAAGAGGAAATTTCAGAAACAATTGTAAAAATCTGTTGACAGTGTGGGTATTTTCTCCAATTTTTTCAGATACTTATAGGAATTTACCAAATTTCTGACAGGATTATTGTTACAGTTTTGCAATGCACTGTGATGATCAGTCACATATTTTCTTACAACTAGTTGTAGCATGCATATTCTTTTAAGATAGTATAATCAAGTATATTCCAGAAGAAAGTACTGTAACTAGGCAAACAAAAAAGTAGCTTGAAGTCAAAAATAATATTACATATAAGCTTCATAGATAAAACTTAACAGAAGATGAGCTTCTGCTATTCGATCTCTAAGGGTACATCTACACTACAGGGGGGAGTCGATTTAAGATACGCAAATTCAGCTACGTGAATAGCGTAGCTGAATTCGACACATCGCAGCCGACTTACCCCGCTGTGAGGACGGCGGCAAAATCGACTTCTGCGGCTTTCTGTCGAAGGCGCTTACTCCCACCTCCGCTGGTGGAGTAAGAGCGTCGATTCGGGGATCGATTGTTGCGTCCCGTCGGGACGCGATAAATCGATCCCCGAGAGGTCGATTTCTACCCGCCGATTCAGGTGGGTAGTGTAGACCTAGCCTTTGACTCTGCCTTGTGTGTCTGCTTTCCTCCACAAATACAGACAGAACTTCTGAGGTTTAAGAGTCTTTGAGTTCTGCTATCTCCCTATTATGAAACAAACAAACACGTATCCTGCAAGGTGCTGGGTATCCTCGGCTCCCATTGACCTAAATGGGAGCTCAGGGCATTCAGCTGAGGCACTCAGCAGCTCATAGGATTAGGCCCAAAGTTTATAAATTGGTGCACATTATTTAAAAAAAAAAGTGACTGATTGTTCCATTTTAACCAATATCTGCTTGGGCAGAAATGTCTGAGTCCTCCAGAACAGACAAAAAATTCCTGTGGGAAAGTTAACGGTCATCATCTCTGTGTTGTTATTTTTGCAACATCAGGAAAACCTAGAACTTTGTAAGCTCCCTTATCCCCCCAAGGTACCACATAGGCTAGCTGCGTAGGCAAGGCATGATGTACAGTCTAAGTCCTAGATACAAGTAGTGTCTTTCAGTTTTATCTCAATGACTTGTGCTTACGTGAACTTCAATCCTGCATGGTTTATAACTGAATTAGCAAAGTGCCAAACCAGACATTTTGTTATGATCTTTTTGCTATCTAAATTTCCAAGTAGTAAAAAGTCTGCTTATGGGAAACAGTTGAGAGAAATTTCAAAATTTCAGTTGAATGCAGTTCGAACACCTAAAGCACACATTTGCTCTTTAAATCAAGTTTGGGGTAAAATTTACCAACTCCAAATTGGAATACTAAGAGCATTCCCCAGATGTTCCATTTGTCTTTTTTAGTTGGATAATCTTTCACTTAATGGTTTTCTCTGAGCTTGTAAAGTACTGAGCATTTGTGAATTGCTCCCTTACTGCAAAAAAGATCATCCTTTTGTCTCAGAGTGTGTCTATGCTACAACTGGAGGTGTGATCACAGCTTGTGTAGATATATCCGAGCTAGCTTAAATCTAGATAGAGAAGTGGCTAAAAATAGCAATGGAGATGTGGTGGCTGCATAGACCTGGTGCAGGCTAGGAACACAAGAACATACCTAGAGTCCCTAGTGGGCTTGTACAGCCTTCAGTAAAGCCTGTGCTACTGCAACTCGACTGCTATTTTTAACCATACTAGCCTGATTAAAGCTAGTGTGGGTATGCCAGCCCATGTTGCAATCATATCTCCATTTGCAATGTAAACATACCTTCAGTCTCTCACAGCTTAATTTTCTATTCTACTCACCAAACCCTGAAACATCCAATATTATTCCATGATCTGAAGGGCTGAGTGTATTGAATTTATATTGCTTCCCAACTGTGGGCTTGTTACAATAACGTGAAATTCCAATAATAAATCATGCCTGCAGAAGCCTGTGTGTTTCAGTATCTCCCACTGGTGAAATCTTTATTTCCAGGTATCCAAATAGCCCATGACTCCAAACACTTAACAGAAAGCCTAAGATGTGTGGGTGCTATCTATGGTGGGAGTCTACTATTTGACAAGGTAATGAATCAAAAGAGCTACTTGAATTGCTCAACAAGCCAGAGAAACTTATATGTCTTCCAGAATCTTTCAAAAGTATCTAGTAATCAGCTTAAAGTTCTTCTCCACTGCTTGTTATTGTGGTTCACAATTTGGGAATGGTTGAGGTCCTCCAGTTGTTGCCAAATGATCTTTTTACTCTACTGACCAGGAAATGTTTTTTTCACCATACACTCCAAATCCTACACCACTGAGGTCAATGGAAGTTTTGTCACAGATTCCAACGGGAGCAGGATCAGGCCCCATATGAGACAGAGATGCAGAGTATTCCTCCATGAGGGTCCCTTGCTTCTGGAATTCACTTCCCCCTTGGTCCAAAATTGCCTGAATTTGTTGACTCTATTTAACAGGACCTTGGGAGAGAGCTGAGTGTAGAGTGGAATGGGGTTGCCGTACTTTGTGTATTGACTGAAGTGTTAACTTTTCTTATTGTATTGGTCTGCTGTGTGTTATTTTTACTGATTGCAAGCTTAATTGCTGGTAGGGTGCCAAGACTTCATGTATATAAATTTGTATATTTTTTAAATTAAAGAACAAATAAGGGAGACACATTCAAAGACACAAATGACAGCTCGGCACATAGTCCTCATACATTGCCTCTGAATGAGAATTTTGATTCAGTGTCATTGAAAATCTCCTCCTAAATAAAACAATGTATATCCATTTGGAACAAAGCCCCAGGGAGGAAAAAAAAACGTTCAAGCCCTTGTTGCCCAAAATTATGACCAATGCACTGAGTGAATAATATCAGTGAGAACTGTAGTACACCATGTCATCTAACCAAACTAGATAACACAGTGCCCGCATCCCAGTCTATGTAACAGCTTGCCTCTGTTGCTGCCACCACCACAGGAGAATTTATAGATCTGATTTTCCCTAGTGTAAACAAGGCCTGTGTTTAGCCATCCATTAACTTTTCATCAAATTGTTCTGTTTCTTCCACCTCACATTGATTTCCTAAGAACATATCATAGTGTTCCTTAATCTAAATTGTCATAACCCTTATACACATTCCTTCCTGCATTGTTCTAGCCTATCATGTGCTCCAATGAATCACTTGGCATTTAGTTTTTTCCCCCTTAAAACCATTCAAGAATCAACGTTACCAATTAAAGAATTTTCCATACTATTATGTACTATTAATATTATCAGTTTGGACAATTCAGTCCCATTGATGTGAAATAAAATCTGCAGCATTTAAATGTTATTTCTACCCTAAAGTTAAATTGAAATAATTTGGAGCAATATGAATATCTCAGAGCATGGGATTACCCAGAAGGTATTCTGGCTTCCTCACCTACATAAAAATATCCAAAACCTCCTCCAAATAGTGTTTTTTCAGGAAAGAGTCCCAGAATTGGAGTGTAGGGTAGTGTACTGAAATCTTTCTTAGTAGTACTGTACCACCTTCTGGAAGAGGTAAAGTACTTTAGGTCATAATGCAAAAAGAGATGTCCACTCCAATTTGAGGGGATTCAGAAGGAAGGTGGGTATGTTCAGTGGTAACCTAAAATACACATTTTTCAAGGTCCCCTGCTGATTTTGTGCAAGTCACTTGGCCATTTTGTGTCTCAGTTTCCCCATCAGTAAATTGGGGATAATTATATTTCAGTATCTCACAAAGATGTGAGAATCAAAATGTTTGTTCTCTGCTTTGAAGCTGTAAAATGCTATATGTACTATGATAGTCAGAATAATAATAAATGTAACCTTAAGGTTAAAATTGTATACTCTCCCATTTGCTTTTGTTTGAATTTAAAAGGCTGGTTTTCAGTGTGCTTATGCTACACTATACCGCATCCCAAGGACCTTGATGGGAGGAAGTGCATGATGTATAAATAAAATTATTTAAAAAATCCACAGTGAGAGGTTTTCCCCAATGTATATAGTTTTGTGACAAAATTTTACTTTTGTGTCAAATCCTCAAGCTGTGAAAAGGGACCAGAATACACCAGAGAATCTGGCCCAGTATTTCCAAAACAGTCTAACTGCTGCAAAATAAGACCCCACTTCTGCAGAGATTTACGCACGTGCTTAACTTTATGTACTGTGAGGAGTTGTCCAGTGACGTTAACAGGACTGCTCAGAGGCCGTGAACCAAAGCCCATTGAAAATAATTGGAGTCTTTTTGCAGACTGGGCTTTGGATTAGGCCCACAGTGCGTAAAGTTAAGCACATGCATATGTCTTTGCAAAACCAGGGCCTGTGAGTTTGAACGGAAGTTTTGACATTTTTTTAAATAACATATCAAGAGGAAATATGCATTGATCCAACTATTTGCCCTGGTAATAATTTACTGTCAACTTCTGAATGTGTAATATTTAACAACCTTAAGTGCTGCTAAATATACCTGGTACATAGGGCAACACACATGTCAGGTGCTGCTAAATGTATAGCATTTGGAAGCAATGGAGTTTCAAGGGACCACAGAAGCTACAATGAAGTCCAGAAATAAAGGCGTTAATGAAGATGCATAAGCCAAATAATCTGAATTTCAGAACATGTTTATTTGATTCTACTGGACATTTAGAACAGCAAAGTAATACAAATATAATTTAAGGGCCAAAAATAAATAAATATGTTAAATTCCTTTGTTAGTGTGACACATCTCATACAATACCAGTGAGTTAAAAGATGGGAGACTAGAATCTCCTTCACCAGGCTTATTTGCTAATATATCATTGTGATGGGATCCTGGCGTGCAACCTAGTACTGTGGAACCACTGTGCCCCCTTAACCCTCCAACCTGAGCTGTCTCTCACAATGCTTTGCTAGTGACAAGCAGCAAGCCCCTCCAGGGGCTGTTATCACTCAGCACAACCACATGTGGAGCTCTACACCCGCTAGATTGCATGAATGCTCCCAGAGCCACTCCTGAATCACACAGAGAAAGGTACCAGCCAAATTCGCCCCAGCTCCCAGCCTTGTACCTCAGAAATATACCATCTTGCACTGCTCAAGATGAGCAGTACAAATTTATTAATAGGTTCACCACTTCATCAATGGAAAGTGCATATCCACCAGCCTTTGCAAACCTGAGCAGATTCACCAGACACTTCAGGCAGACTCACTGGTAAAGATAAACAATTAAATAAATTTATTGCCTACAGAAGACAGATTTTAAGTGATTATAAGTGATAGGCAAAAAGTCAGAGTTCGTTACCAAAATAAAATATAAGCACACAGTCTAAACTCTCAACCCTATTAGATTGGGCAATATGATTAAGCAGTTTTTCTCACCCCACTGGATATTGCAGTCCTTAATATACAGGTTTGTTCCTTACACCTGGGCCAGTCTCCTCTGTTGGAGTCTTTAGTCTTCTGAGTGTCTTTGTTGTTTGCAGCATAGGTGGGGGAAGGAGAAAGGCCAAGCATGGGTCCCTGTGTTCTGTTTTATACCCTTAGTCCATTTGCTTGGAGAACACAAGTCCAAGCATGTCTGGTGGGCATTGCTGAGTCCCCAGGCAAGGTTGAGTGATTCGCCTGGTGTGGCCTTATGCAGATGAGTCATTGAATTGTAACTCCCTTGCTGGACAATGGCTGTTGATGGTTGTTTGATACTCGCCCGGGCGTTGGTTACTTTCCTTGCTGTTGTCTCTGGGGAGCTAATATCTGGCCCATTCCCCAACTTACAGCATGTTTTACTGACAACCATATAACACAATCTCATAACTTCATATGCACTAATGATATACATATTTAGATAGAACAGTGATTTTCACCACATCAAAACCTTGCCCCTGATACCTTACATGGCATGCTTTATATGCAAGATCACAATTATATATAAATGAGGAATATGGGGGTTACAGGGTACTCTCCCAAGGTATAGAATGTCACAGTCATATCAGGCCAAGTTTATTCCTGCTATAATTCCACTGACATCAACAGAGTTTCAGCAGAGGTAAAACTGGTGCACCATTTTATATAATATATTCATAGTTGTATGTTACTAACAATCAAACAAGACCAGAAGAAACGGAAGGTGACCATTTCTTTAGACCTACTTAGCTTCTGGCAACCGTCACTGTTTGCCAAAGCATTTGGGTACATTTCCTAAATAGATTATTTCTCACCATTAAAAAAAATTCCTTATAAGTTCTCATGTTGATAATTCTCACTAGTATTTTGTGTCAATAAGGGCCCACATTTTATTCTGTGAAATGCAGAAAGAGCCTTGCTATGGGTAATTGTTAATTATAACCGCCACAAAGTATAAAATGGCCTGTGAAAGAAGGCCTATTTGGCAGCAGCTGTGAAAGCTGAACCAAGCTATTTGGGGATTAATCTGCTGCTGAATGTAGTCTTACAAGTGCAGCTTTGGAAAAGAAGATAAAAGAAACTAATGCTGTTCAGCCACAAATCACTTCAGATAAAAAAAAGTCTCATAAGCCATCAAAAAGGCAAATCATAATCATAAGGGTTGACAAGGAGAAATCTTACAGAACTACTATCAAAGGTCAGTCAATGTCTTCCTGTTCTATGGTTTTTAGTTTACAGTGTTATACATGTATTTTTGACCCAAGAAGAACACAAACAAAACCAAAATATCTTTAGGCAGATTTAAATATATCTTGCAAGATTATAATTCAAATCACGCATAAAGCTCAATTTCAGCATTCCTTAACCGCTAGTAATATTACAAAGGCAAGCAAATTGGGAGGTAAAGCTGCTTTGGAAGTGATGCTTATCTGATTCCAACACATCTTTCTTCATGTTTCAATCAGAGAACAGCTGCTATCATCCTACTGAGAAATTAATGACAGCACAAAACATAACAAGCCTTAAAAACTACTGATACAGGAGCCCTATTATTGTGGGAATAACTCATCTGCAGTTAAACTGCCCTTACAGAAAATAATTTGTAGCTAAGGTGAAAGGATTTATTTTAGCTGCAACATTCTTTCAAAAATATCACTACTCCCTTTTAAGCAATGACTTAACCTCTACAGTGCCTGAGGATATACAGCATCTATTGTGAGAAAGATAATTTAGTTATAGCCCTGGGATTGTACACTCCATGTCCAAAGTGGTCATTAGTCCTTGTGCCCTGCCACTGAGTAGGCATCAGGGCTGGAGTGCCATCCCAAATGGGTACCTGCTATGGGCAGGAGTTTCACAAGCTTTTCCTGTACTGTGCTTGCTTGGTTTAAATCAGCTTGATCACAGTCATTGGGGGAGTGGGAGGGACAATCATTATGTGCTCCTGTGCTTGGAGAGCAGCTTGTGGATGGTTCCTAGTTCTGCCATAGAAGAGGTAGCTCAGAGGTGGTAGGGACCCCCGGCATTAAGCAACACCAGGTAACCAATGGTTGAGGCAGCAGCTGTGGGCCGGGATAAGTCTCTCCCCTGAAGGTAGTGTGCCCACATAACCATCCCTTCTGGAGGGCAGCAGAAGCATTTGTTCCCACGGTTGGAGAGAGCCAGGCTCCAGTGGCATTTAGAGTCCCTTTCTGCCTTGGAACAGCAGCAGAACCTAGCAGCAGGGCAATGACAGCCATCAGAGCAGCACTATTCTTCTTATCTTTGAAATCATTGCAGGTGCCACAGAGGTTATGTTAGGGTAGTGGAGATCAATAGGTCAATACAGGTTTACTGTTCCTACACACACACTTGCAGCCACAAATGGGATGGATACAACCCAGGGTACCACCAGCCTTTCAGTAACACCCAAGTGACAATGGTGAGTGAAACCAATGTGTTTGGATGAAAGAGCCTTCCTTTTTCACACTGGCTACCTTGGTGGCCTCTGGGAATAATGGCAACCAGTTCATGTTAGCAGCTTCTGCTCCATCCCTGGCATCCAGTCCTTTCTCTTTGCTTCATCAGTGGTCATTGGTTTGGGATTTCCAGGCTGCCCCCACTTGGCACAAAGGCAGCACTAACCAACATCCTGGAAGGTGTGAGGGCTGCCACCCTCTATTCACCAAGAGGTAACAAGCTATCTGGTTCTACTTGCTCAGAAGCAGAGTTGATTCGGGTTTTGCCCTCAAATGTCCCTGACATCTCTGTTCCTACAAGGATAGGTATGCCTAGATGATTTGGCACTTTGGGTGCCAACAGGCCTTCAAGACTTACATGATAGAGAACTACAAGGACTGATAGCTGATAGTAACTGTTGGTTAATCTGAATTGTTATTAATTATCATTATTATTTAGTATTTCTATTGTTGTATCAACCAGAAACCCTAATCAACACCAGTCAGGGACCACAGGTCTTGAATGCTGCTCCATAGGGCTCTTAGGAGCTAACAAGTTCCAATCTGCCACCAGGGCCAGCTCTTGCATTTTTGCCCAAGAAGCAAAAAAAAAAAAAAAAAGCTGCGATCGCTATCGGTGGCAGCCCTATTCATTTTACAGCGGCAATTCGGTGGCAGGTCCTTTGCTCCCAGAGGGAATGATGGCCCCACCGCCGAATTGCTGCCGAAGGGCTGGACATGCCGCCCCCCTCTTCATTGGCCGCCCCGGGCACCTGCTTGCTAGGCTGGTGCCTGGAGCCGGCCCTGTCTGCCACCCAGTGACCTGCTAACAGTTGCCAGAATAGAAGCTGAATCCTGACAGAGGACTCCAATCCTGGAATCTGATTGGTGGAATGCTGGGAGTCCTGATTGATTCACAGCTTCTATATAAACCAAGGACAGGAACAGAAGTTATCCATGCTATTGGGTTCTCCCTGCTTAGGACTGTTTCCCCTGCAATACCTGTGCCTATTGCACGTCTCTTGATCTGCCTGACTCCTGACACCTGGTTTGCCCTCTGGCCTGCCTCGGACTCTGACCCAGCCTGACTTCTGCTCTGACCATCAAGGAGGGATCTGAAGGCAGAGGGTTCCTGAAATTTTTTTATGGAGCATGCTGCACGTAGGAGCTGGTATGGGATAAAGCAAGGAGGTACTTGCAGGAGAGGTGGACTAATGGACTGTAAAGGCTGATAACAGTATTGGAGCTAAAGCAGCAGTCAACTGTATGTTGAGGTTTTATATAAGTAAATAATATAATACAGTTGCAGGCAGAGGCCTTAAACAAAACAAGGTGCCATGAGTTTTAATGGCACCACTTGCAGGTGGCTCCAGCAATGCACTGTATTTCACTTGCAAAAATGAGAAGTTATTTTAAAACTCTCTAATTATTGTGCTGTCTGGACTGTTATGTGGACGGTGCACTGCATTAGAGTTTTTCATTTGTTTTTGGATTAGATTACAGTAGACTTCTCCAACAGGAATACTAAATATTCTTGACATATTCTTCAATTATAGCTCCGGTGAAAATCATGTTCCAAAGGGACCGCGACAAGGAATCAAGTGGTAAGAGTTAGTGTACTAGCCTGTAGAGAAATCATCGACAAGGGAAATGCCCCAATAACACTATAGTTTAAATACGAGCATTATCAGTGGTTCTTAACCGGGGTATGCATATTCCTGGGGTACGTGTGCCCCTGAGGGTACGCACATGTCTTCCAGGGGATACATCAACTTATCTAGCTATTTGCCTAGTTTGACAACAGGCTACATAAAAAACACTAGCAAGGTCAGTACAAACTAAAATTTTATACAATGACTTGTTTACATGGCTCTATATACTATACACTGAAAAGTGAGTACAATATTTATATTCCAACTGATTTATTTTATAACTATATGGGAAAAATGAGAAAGTAAGCCATTTTTCAGTAATAGTGTGCTGTGACACTTTTCTATTTTTATGTCTGATTTTGTAAGCAAGTAGCTTGTAAATGAGGTGAAACTTGGGGGTACACAAGATAAATCAGACTCCTGAAATGGGTACAGTTGTCTTGAAAGGTTGAGAACCACTGATCTAATCTACAGGTGTGGAGTGGGGAGTCTAAGAGAACAATGTGAAGTTTTTGCAAACAACATTTATGTTTTAATTGCTCTAACCGTATCCTGGCATTATAGCAATAACCTCCACATAAAAATACATAAACAACCCTTATATATATTTAGCATTTACATATAACTTTAAATCTTCAAAAATCTATCTGGACATTAATTAATCAGTATTACGAAAGGACAGACTCTCTCACTCCGAGCTGGATAGGTGACATCTTCCTCTAAAAGGTAGGAAAAAAGAAACCTTTGTGGAACCACTTTTTGAAATTAATATCATGCCTGTCACTTCCAAGGTACATACAGTGTAGTTGTAGCTGTGTCAGTTCCAGGATATTAGAGAGACAAGGAGAGTGAGGTAATATATTTTGTTGGACCAACTTCTGTTGGTGAGAAAGACAAGCTTTCGAGTTACACAGAGCTCTTCTTCGGGTTTGGGAAAGGAACTCCCAGGGTCACAGGTCCCAAGATGGAACAGATTGTTTAGTGTAAGTAGTTAACACATATTGTAGGGGACCATTCAAGGTAGAGTGGAATGTTAACAACTCTGCAGTCACAGGACAAAAAGGGTAGAGTCACTAACTTTTAAAATCTCAAAAGACAAACCACAAGCACCAATATATTGAAATTCTAATGGAAATAACATCTTTTACTGTTTTGACCTTGCAATTACAGTTGTTGTGCTGCCTTAATAAATAAAACAGAAGATTAGTAATGTGCTACAATCCTACAGTTCCCTCGTTAACATAAGAAATTCCCATGTAGAAATGTGTGTAAAGGATACTTCAGATCTGGATGTGCTCTCTTTGCCAGTTGCTAACCACTCTGGTAAGTAAAACTTCCTGCCAATATGAGCAACTAGATCCTTTGGGAAGGAAAACTGGCATGCTCCACCTCATCATGCTGGCTCTCTCACCACACAGCTAGTTAAAGAGACATTCACTAATTCACACAGAGATTCCAGCATGTATATGTACAGCTCAAACACTAAACTAGACACAGCAGACTGCAGATGAACAGCAGACTATGTCAGTCTTTCTAAGCATCTCTCATATATCTCATTCCCCTTTTTATGCAGAATCCTAGAGGACCACATTTTCAGACACAATGGACTAAGCTGCACTTACAAAAAATATATGCACTGATTAATGTCCCCACAGAAAAATGACTCACAAAACAGATAACTACATATGCAAATTACCCTGAATGGGCAAATGCCAAGTGGATATGCATGACTTTTCTGTGGCTTCAGTTAAGGTGCCAATGTGGGAAATAACTGGCTCTGACAAATAGGGATGAATATATGAATATAAACCTTTGGTCCATCTAGTCCATTCCCTTGACTGTTGGCAAGAAAATCAAATGGACAGACCAAAGGAATTTAGATTTTCATGAACGTGCTAGAATGATCAACTACAACATAAAAGGCCTTATTCACTAAACACAGATACACATTACTTATTCTCTCAGTCCAAATCATCTATATATTTATGTTTGTAAAGTGTGTAAAATTTTCATACATTCAGGAGATTTCATAATGCCAAAATCCTTAACCCAAACAGCACAATTCATTTATTCTGCTTTTAAGTCTTGCAGTGTGATGGCAAAGGTTAAAAAGAACAGACTAGATGTAGCAAATACAGCAAGGGGCAATTGGTGTGATTTACTTGCAGTGGATGCCGACACACTGACTAGGTAATAGATCCCACAGACTAGGGAAATCATACCTGACACTCCCTATATTTTTTATTGCACTCTTTTAAATAAGCAGTCACTGGTTGGCGGACTAATCTACAATGATGGCACTGTAATGATCACAACTCTGCCTCACTAGCAATACAGTAATTGATTGAGTGCTAGATAATCATTGGTGAGATTCCTACCTGGGAACACAGTAAACAGCATTGTCCTAACCACCAAACCAAAACAGATGAGTTTCAACTAGGGCTGTCGAGCGATTTAAAAAAATAATCACGATTAATTGCGCAATTAAAAAATAATCATGATTAATCATATTGTTAAACAATAATAAAATAGCATTTGCTTAAATATTTTTTGATGTTTTCTACATTTTCAAATATCTTGATTTCAATTACAACACAGAATACAAAGTGTACAGTGTTCACTTTATATTTATTTTTTACTTCAAATATTTGTGCTGTAAAAACAAAAGAAATAGTATTTTTCAATTCACCTCATACAAGTACTGTAATGCAATCTCTTTATCATGAAAACTGAACTTACAAATGTAGAATTATGTACAAAACACTGCATTCAAAAAAAAAAACCAATGTAAAACTTTAGAGCCTACAACTCCACTCAGTCCTATTTCTTGTTCAGCCAATCACTCAGTCAGTCACAAACAAGTTTGTTTACATTTGCAGGAGATAATGCTGCCCACTTCTTGTTTACAATGTCACCTGAAAGTGAGAACAGGAGTTGGAATGGCACTTTTGTACCTGGTATCACAAGATATTTACGTGACAGATGTGCTAAAGATTCATATGTCCCTTCTTCTTCAACCACCATTTCAGAGGACATACGTCCATGCTGATAACGGATTCTGATCGATAACAGTCCAAAGCAGCGTGGACGGACGCATGTTCATTTTCATTATCTGAGTCAGATGTCACTAGCAGAAGGTTAATTTTCTTTTTTGATGGTTTGGGTTCTGTAGTTTCCGTATCGAAGTGTTGCTCTTTTAAGACTTCTGAAAGCATGCTCCACACCTCATCCCTCTCAGATTTTGGAAGGCACTTATGATTCTTAAACCTTGGGTTCAGTGCTGTAGCTATCTTTAGAAATCTCACATTGGTACCTTCTTTGAGTTTTGTCAAATCTGCTGTGATAGTGTTCTTAAAATGAACAACATGTGCTGGGTCATCATCTGAGACTGGTATAATATGAAATACCTGGCAGAATGTGGGTAAAACAGAGCACGAAACATACTATTCTCCCCCAAGGAGTTCAGTCAAAATTTAATTAACTCATTATTTTTTAGATCAGCATCATCAGCATGGAAGCATGTCCTCTGGAATGGTAGCCAAAGCATGAAGGGGCATATGAAGGTTTAGCATATCTAGCATGTAAATACCTTGTAATGCCAGCTACAAAAGTGCCATGTGAATGCCTGTTCTCACTTTCAGGTGACACTGCAAAGAAGAAGTGGGCAACATTATCTCTCGTAAATGTAAACAAACTTGTTTGTCTTAGCAATTGGTTCAATAAGCTGTAGGACTGAGTGGACTTGTAGGCTCTAAAGTTTTACATTGTTTTATTTTTGAGTAGTTATGTAACAAAAAAATATCAACATTTGTAAGTTTCACTTTCACGATAAAGAGATTGTATTATGGTACTTGTATGAGGTGAATTGAAAAATACTTTTTCTTTTATCATTCTTACAGTTCAAATATTTGTAATAAATATAATAATATAAAATGAGAACTGTACACTTTGTATTCTGTGTTGTAATTTAAATCAATATATTTGGAAATGTAGTAAAACATCTAAAATAGTTAATACATTTCAATTGGTATTCTATTGTTTAACAGTGAGATCAAAACTGCGATTAATTTTTTTGAGTTAATCGAGTGAGTTAACTGTGATTAATTGACAGCCCTAGTTTCAACTTTTAAGACTTCTGAGTAACAGGCCTTGTCTCTACTAAGAATGGGGAAACAGGAAGGTCCTGATTTTGGATCTGCTAAGTCTGTTTTCGGGCAGTGCTCTCGCACAAATCAGGCTTAAATTGGGCCTTCTCACATATTACCACATTGAATTCTCTGGTGACATAGTGGTGTTCTGGCCTGACACTGGAGTAGTGCAAAGGGTTTGTATTGTAAGACATGGTCTATCCTTGATGCAATACCCCAATTAGTATGTGCAAATTGGAATTTGTGTACACAAAAGGTGTACAGAAGGGTTTGAAAATCTGAGTCTTGGCATGTTGTATCATATTGCATTCTAGTTTTATATTCTGAAATGTATTAGTTCTCCTATTTGTGAAAAGCCCTTGATCACTGACTGTGAAAGTGAGTAGATGTTCATATCGTTAAGTTATTTAAAGTACGTACATGCCCTGCAGATAAATATGTGCCAAATTCTCCCATTGTTTTCAAATGATTGCCTTGTTTAGGTGTCCTAAACAATAGAAGACTATCTCTGCCAGCAACTCTGCTGAAGTGAGAACAAGTGTTCAAGATTGCCTTCAGCAGTTGCCTTGGAAATTGGCACTGGGGAACCTAAATTATTTCTCTGCCACCCAGCAGAGGTCTCTTCACCCATTCCTGATTTGCCTGTGCCCAACTTAAGGGGAACAAAATTTTACTGTGCATAATACACTATGTGCTTCTTAATACAATCTCTCCTGCAAATAATACAGCCAAACAATAGTAGGAGTTCTGATGATTTTTGGGGGGAGGGGAGTGGTATAACAAAAGATTCCTGTTTAATTATTATTTGAAAGTTTAGACTTCAAAAACAGTTTAAGGACAGTGTTCTGGTAGGGATGGAGTGGGTGGCAATGACCCCGTAAATAGTCAGGCAATCTACTCTCCCTGCCTTTTAGGGCTAAATTAACCCTTTACACATTTCTAGACTATTGTGTGCATAAAAATAAACCAGCAATAACTATATGCTGGAAAACACAGAACACCCTGTTTTAAAGATTACTGATTGATGCAACTACTTCTAAAATTCAAAGCTTACTTCTTGTTAAAGCTGTAGTTACTCCAACCTGATGTCAAGATAAGTCATAAGGCAAGTGGTACAGCCATAGTTTGAACATTTCAAAACATTTGTCAATAAGATCTACTTAAAATAGATGCTATTCCTGCAACTTTACAAACTGGAATCACTGGCAATCCCATGTTGGAGAAGTCTAACGAAAAAATGTTGGCAGTCTAAATGTGCTCATTGATCCTGCTTGATCTAGACATTTTTGGAAAGAAATATGTAATTTCTCATCCAATGTAACTTCAATTTGTTTTGGAGGAGAACAACAACTCTGACCAAATGCTCTTCCTTTTACTCAAGGCTATTTGAGAACTAGCTTAACAAATGGGATAGAAAGAGAATCACATCTTTACTGTGCATAAGCCACTGCTTTATCTCCTGTGGCAAATAATAGTATCTGAAATAATTAAATGTACTTACAGTACTGGAGTCTTAAAATGCCACCTATCCGTTATATAGTGAGTGTCTGTTTTACAAGAATTCAGCATTATTCAATAGAATTCATCCTGCAAAGCAGAAAATCCCTTGCAGGACATGAGGAATTATAAGGTTTAAAAGACTGTAATTGAAGAGTTAAACTGTTGTATTACTCAACACCTGTGTAATTTCTGTATCAGTAGTCTGTAATTTAGTCTGAGATCACTCCTCCCAAAGGGCCTGATTGTACATCCCTTTCTCACACTGATAAGTACTTGCTTACTTGAGTAGTTCACTGAAGTCAGTATGATTACTCATGCAAATAAATGCTCACTAACTTGAATAAGAGTGGTGCACTCTAACCCAAAGCAGAGAGAGAAGAAAGAAGGCCTGACATGCTTGAATAGGTGGGGCTTGAGGATAATATCCCTAGACACCAGGAGTGGGATTTTCAGGAGTGCTGAAATGACACAGGAGCACAAGTTGGAAACTTTGAAGCTTGTCTAGATAGGGAAACTGACCAACACAGCTATAGTGGAATAGTTATTCCACTATAGCTACACTGATGAATTTCCCCATGAAGACCAGCCCTTAGATGAGTGCAAATAAAACTTAATGGGCCAACTATGGCTATGCCTTCACTGCAGAAATGGTGGAATTTTTATGGCAGGATAACGATTGTGCTTTAGCTATCGTGCTGTATAATCCTAGTGGAGACAAGGCACCTGTCATTTTTAACCACAAAGGAGCTAATTGAGATCAACTCTGTGCCCATGGCTGACCTGGCCTAGTTTACCTTGTGGTAAAACTACAGTGCCTTGTCTCCACTCGGATTTCACAGCACGATAGCTAATGTACAATTGGAATTGGAAAAGATATACTGGAATTGGACAAGAGAGAAGGGCAACAAAAATTATTAAGGATATGGAACAGCTTCCATATGAAGAGAGATTAAAAAGACTGGGATTTTTCAGATTGGAAAAGAGACTACTAAAGTGGGATATGATAAAGGTCCATAAAATCATGAATGGTGTGGAGAAAGTGAATAAAGAAGCGTTATTTACTCCTTCACATAACACAAGAACAAGGTGTCACCCAACGAAATTAATAGGCAGCAGGTTTAAAACAAAGAAAAGGAAGTACTTTATCACAAACACACAGTCAACCTATGAACATCATAGCCAGATGATGTTATGAAGGCCAAAACTATAAGAATTAGATCAGTTCATGGGGAATAGGTCCATCAACAGCTATTACCCAAGATGATCTGGGATGCAACCTCATGCTCAGGGTGTCCCTAGCCTCTGACTGCCAGAAGCTGGGAGTGGACACAGAGGGCAGATCACTCGCTGACTGCCTGTTCTGTTCATTCCCTCTGAAGCACCTGGCATTGGCTATTGTCAGAAAACAGGATACTGGGCTAGATGGACCATTGGTCTGACCCAGTATGGCCATTCTTATGTTCTTACATTTATGTTCTTATGAAATAGTTATCCCACAATAAAAACACTTTGGGGCGTGGGGTGAAAACAAAGCCAGTATCCTGCTCTTTAAGGCTGAAACAAATATCCTAAAGGGATTCTCACACCCATAGCCTGAAGCATGTGTTATAAAATGTGGCTTGGTCTAGCTAAACCCAAGGGAGGGACAGGCAAAAAATACTCATTTTAGCTCCACACCTCTTTCCCCCTCCCAACTCAATACCTGCTCTTTGGGGATTCAGTTGCCTATTGCCACTGAGGCTCACATACATTCCTTTGCCAGTCATCTGCACACCGACTTAGTCTTGTTAGCATTGCATCTGGTTGGTGGGTTGCCTAGGGAATGGTTTGTACTTTGTGTGGGTCCTTCCCACCATCGCAATAATTAATTTTTTTTCTTTTAACTGGCAGCAGGTAGCAATCTCCCCGTTCCCTTGCTCCCGGTTGATAAAGAGGAAGATAATAAGGTAGCCATTGCAGATATTTTTCTGGGTGCTCCTGCCAAGTGTGAGGGGCAACATGGGAGAAAGCACAAAGATCCTTGTTTGAGAATTTAACTACTGGGCAATGAAAGCTGGCATCCTGGGTCAGTTGGAGGCAGTAGTTGACATTTCATTAGTGAATGAGAGATGATCTATTGGGGCAGAGGGATAGACTGTTAAGGGACTTTAAAGTGAAGACAAGCAATGGAGGGACACATGCGAAGACCGGGGTGTGACGGGTGAAAACAATGGGCTAGGAAAAAGATCTTTGCAGCAGCATTCTGAACAAATATGAGCAGGGCAAGATTACAATTTTCCAAGGCTAGAGAGAAAGATGTTGCAGTAGTCAAGATGCAGAATGTTGAGAACCTGGATGAGAATTTTAGCTGTGTGGATGGGTAGGAAAGACTGTATCTTACACTTGGCCTACACTTGCGGTGGTGTAGTTATGCATCACAGTGAAAAGCAAGCTGCATCCACACTCACTGAAGTGTGTAGCTACACAGGACAGTGAAAGGCTCTGGCGGTGGGGAGGCAGCTGGGAAAGGCTCCAGCAGTGGGAGCTGTCAGGACCTTTCTCCACTGCCTCCCTCTGCTCCAGCTTTTCCCCACTGCCAGAGGCTTTCACTGGGGTGGGGGAAAGGCTCCAGCAGCAGGGAGGTAGCAGGACACTACACTGCTAAAAATAGCAGTGTGGATGAGGGAAGCACTGCTTGGGCAAGTCAAGAGCCATGTGGGCTATATGCCCTACGGTTCATGTGTATAGGGCACTGTACTCGCCTAAGCAGTGCCTCACTATCTACACAGATATTGATACCTGTGCTATCTGGGAGTGCATTGTCTGTACTCTACAAGCCACCATAACCGTAGACTTATACTTAGAGATAGTATGCAGAAAGAATTGGAAAGATTTAGCCATAGCCTGTATGTGAGGACCTAGAGAGAGGTCCAAGTCAAAGATAATGCCATGGGACAGAGTGACGGGCAGCATGGTGATGTCATTCACAGTGATTGAGAAAGGAGGTAGTATGGAGGGTTTGGGGAGTGAAGATCAAGAACTCTCTTTTACCCATGCTGAACATGAGCTGATGGCTAGATATCCATAAGGAGGTGTCAAGTGAGATGGGTTGAGATTTTAATTTGGACAGGAGGAGACAGGTCTTGAGTAGAGGTAGATCTGTGAGTTGTCAGCATAGAGATGGTAGCTGAATGTGTATCTGGGGATGAGCTTACTCAGAGATAAATTATAGAGGGAGAAGAGAAAGGGATCAAGGACAGAACCCTGTGGAACTCCCACAGAAAGTTGAAGTGGGGATGAGGAGGGTTTTCCAAAGGACACACTGATGGTGTGATTAAATAATTAGGAGAAGAACCATACGTCTCCCTCTCTCAATGCTTGAATGCTCTCTCCTAGTCCCAACCTCTCATCCTAGAGTCAAGCTCTACCATTTATCCCATCAGCATCACCACACACAACCATTTCATGCACCAATTGACTCTATTTCCTAGTTTGTTCATCCCTACCCAAACCAAATCCTTTCCCTCTGGTGCCAAAACTCCCCATGTCTCTTCACCTCCTTCCATCTCTACCCCACCCACTTGGAAATACTGATATACACACCAGCCCAAGAACCCTTGCTATTTCTGTCTAGCTTCTCCACAGCTCAGAACCAAGCCAGTCAGCTCTGAACTGTCTCCTACTTGGCACTTTCAGGCTTGGAGTATCCCCTCTCACCCAACTTTCCAGGCTCAGAAAATCAGTCCCTCAGTTCAAAACTACTCCCATTCCTTACCAACATGCATCGTCACTAGGTTTGTGACCATGATGGTAAAGAGAACCAAGAGGCATTCAGCCTCAATGCTAGAAGCATTGAACCATTAGGAGATATGCAGCAAGTCAGATAATGAGGAACCTGTCTCTAGAGGAATGGAATGAAAAGCTATAGGGAATACAATTTATGGACTGCCTTGTGGTATGAAGCAAGCCACTACCAAAAGAGGGTTTTCAGCTCCCCTAAGATGACAAGCAAATATCATCACAGTGATTTCATATTAAGATAAGTGAACAGAGGAGTTGGCAAGGGACACAAGGACAACAGGACTGTTTGCTATCTCCCTGAAGTAAAAATACGAGACGAAATTGCAAAATTCGATGGGATTATGAAGTCTGGCAATTCTCCATTGGTGATGATACACACTGGAACCAATTAAAAGGCATCATGTGGAATTACACAGTTTTTCCTTTACTTAACTGCCGAGACCCAATTTGAACGGTCTGTGTTTGGTCTACAGTTCCTGGAGACATCACAACCGTCACTCCCTGATGCCATCAACTGTAGTAGGAGAAGCCCAGAACTAAAGAATAGATGGTTCAATGAAAGATGGATTAATTGCCAAACATTTTATTAATTATTGTTATTATTAGTAGTATTTATTTATTTGCAGTGCAATAGAGCTAGAGACCCCAATCATAGATCAGGAACCCATTACACTGGGGCCTAGACAAATACGTAACAAAGAGACAGTCCCTGCTTTAAAGACCATCTAAATATAAGCCACAGAAAACAGGTGGATATAACAGACAGACAGGGGGAACACAAGGAAATGATGAGACAGAACTAGTCAGTATTTAACGCACAGTTGCCATTTCTTAAGTCTTCACATATGTTTTGTTCTTAAAGTGGAACCTTAACACAATTTAAAATTGTTCTTTAAAAAGCTTTTCAGTTCAGTAACAATGGAATATCTAACCCTAAGTAAATCTTCTAGTTATCACTTTGTTATAAACACTTTTTTCCTTTCCCCACACCCCATTATATTACTGGGAAAGTCAAGTTCTGCTGGAATGATTTGGATCAAGAGAGGCTCCAGGGTACAAACTATGATGCAGTTACAGCTGGTCAAATAGTATTCATTAAACAATTTGACAGATTTCACATAATTTTTAAAATTTTAAATCTTTTGTTATTAGATTAATATGTTTCCATTAGCCACCCATCTCTAGCTGAAACAAAGTAAACAATTACTGAAATTTCATGGACCAACAACCCACCACATTACTCATTTATGTTTAGTAGTCCATTTGTTTTGGTTACCCAGACAAACCATAAAGAAGAGACAAAATGTAACTTAACATACTACTGATTTCAAAATGTACATTTAATATTCTATGTACTCAGCAGTACACGTTTTCGTGCATCAGCTGTAGGAAGGCACCTGCCAATCAAACAGCTTTTCCATGTGACATTTCCCATGAGTTTCATGTTTGTGGTTTAAAACTAACTTTTATGTTTTAATCCAGTATTTCAAAGCAGCATCTGGGCAAAATATGCCTTTAATAAAGTCCAGTGATTTATTTGTTTATTGCTTGCGACACTGTATTTGGCAGCTGAGACATATATAACAACTCCATGCAAAACAGCTGCAATCAAACACATGCAGTAAAGAGGGCATTATATACCTTAAAACAATTATTTTTATAAGGAAAAAAGCAATCAATCATATGCATTTTAACTGAACGATACATCCAAGTTTAAAAGGCAATTTCCAGAGGACATTTACATTTGTGAATCCCTTTGCTTGTTCTTTTTATTATTAATTATTATTATTGTTCTCTAGATGATAGGTGGCAGTGCATGACAAATGCGTGTAATTTCAGTGGGCTTGATGTCAGTTTGTCTGTTTTAAAAAAATACGCACTTGATTGTGCATTAGGGGAGAGGTCAGTGACACTGAACACTGGCAGGTGTAATAACAACTATGGGCTCTTTGTATAGGAAATGCAAACAAGAATTTACCCTGAAGACAATCATGACAGTGCCTGCCTGCTTATGGTACCAAATGATTGACAGTTGTGACACCACGTCAAGGGCAAGAGTCAGGACACTTGGTGGTGCTTCACAAAGCTATATAATAAAAGAGGCTTTAGCAGTGTCTCAGTGGAACTGATCCTTGCAGTTGAAAGCAACACAAACAATACATTGGATAGGAAAGAACCTTTCCTATTAGCACAAAAAACAACCTAAACTACACAGAATAAACCATTCTGACTGCATCTCAACACGTGTTTTGTTCAGGTTTTTTCCACCCTTCTTCTTATCTGTCATTACATAAAGCACCTTTATTGAAGCTACCTGATCATTAATCATTGAGACACCTACCAAGATAATTTTAGATTGTTTGGAAATCTTTAAGCCCATATGTGGAGAAAATGTAGACAATTCAAAAACTTGCTTAAGGTACTCTTACTTCACCATATTTTCACAAACTTTGCATTAATTTCTCAAATATTTCCCTCCCCCAAATTTAGTTGTTTCATATTACAACTCTTATTTTTCTTAATAGAAAGTGACTGACAAACAATATTTGTTTTTCTTAAGATTGCAATGGGCTAAGCTTGCAATATAATATCAAATGAAAGACATGTACTGCAGAGAGATTGTGCTGCATTTTTGCTAGTCTAAATGCAAAAGATTAACTACAACAAAAGTCTCCATTTGAATTTTTAAAGCTTTTTGTGCGTGTGTGTGCAACATCCATATTCTATTTCTGGACACATGCATTTGTGTTCCTTTTTAGCCAAGATTTCTTTACTTCGTATGATTTTAGATTTTGACAATGCAGTTTTGTTATATAGGCACCTAAATAAATGAGGCCCGATTTTCAAAGTAAGAGGCAAATGCTCAGTGCCACTTCTATTTAGACATATAAATCAGGCCACTTCTATTTAGACATATAAATATGGATTTAGGTACTTAGCTATAGGCACCCACATTTAAAAATGTTGGCTTTTATCTTTCGCAGTTTATAAAGCTTCTGCAGTGTATACAAATAGTTTGCAAAGCACTTTAATGACTTTTGGTATAAGTATGATATTAATATAAATATGATATAAGATATTATTCATTAGTTCATCTTCTCTTGCAGTCGTATGTACTTAATATATTTCAGTGTGCTGTACAATGAAATAAATTGATTTAATATCATGTCCCCTGAGATATAATGCTACAACTGCTTCGGTAACTCAAAAAATTCTCTACTTTACTTACTGAAATTCTTCCCTGAAATTAAATATTCCAAATAGCAGTGTGTGACTGATTCTAAAATGAAAGTCTGAGATGGCATGATTATGTTTTGCGTCTGGTTGAAAAGTGTTAGAGATATTTAGCATTTATTAAGATTATGGTCTACAGAGATTGCAAATGATAAGATTTCTATCTTCATCCCACTATCAAAACAACAAGAGGTGTGTTGAATTTCTGAAGTCATATTCTGAAATGTGCTGGAAGTCAATCCATAACGACAGAAGTAAGGACAATATTGCTCAAGACAGATCTTTTTTAGAGTCATGGTGTGAAATCTTGTCCCCAGTGAAGTCAATGACAAGACTCCCATTGACTTCAATAGAACCAGTATTTCACCCATAGTGTTTCAAAAGGGGGAAAGGTAGAAGGAAAAATACTCATAAAAAAGGGTGCTAACTGACAAATTATTAAGGTGGTAAATTTGTCTTTGAAATTTCCAAATACAGTAGAGCAAACATAGGCCTTTGGACACACTGCAGCCCTAAACTGAAAGGTGATAGTGAGCATTGTTTAAAAAAAGTATAATTTTAGTCACTATAGAATTTTGCTTTATTTTCATTTTTGCTGAAATACTTATTTTCAGATACAAAACCATGAATTCATGTGTTTTCAATGCGAATCCTGCCTTGTTTGTGCAACTTGGCCAAAACTACATGCGTTATAATTAAAGGCAAACCACTTTGCAGAATGTAACTAATTTTTTTATTTTATGATTATTTCATACATTATGTGAGAAGTCGCTATGGATAAAGACAATATAATAAAAAATACATATAGATACATTATCACTTGAAGAGCTATTGACTTAGGGTTTAGCTGTGTTTGATGATTTATAAAAATTGTTAGTTCCTTTTGGCAGTGACAATGTTTTGCTCTTCCCCATCAACAAGCACACATTTGGCACTTAATAAATAAAATATCCGTGGTGATTCCATGGGAAAACAGAAAGCAGTACTTTATTTCCTGGAGAAACAAGGCAGAACGCCCTTTGTCATTAACTTTGAAGTAAAAACAATCTGTGGTTTACAAACCTTCCAGTTGGTTAAGTCTGTTTCTGAATTGCCGTTGTATATAAAATTGAGGCCCACCACACCCTGTCTTATTGTTTTTACCATGCTTTTATGTTCCCAGAATTTTATCACCCGGATGAGTATTAATGAGGTTTTTTTTCCAAATGCAGAAAGTATACATGACTGGAAAATATGCAGCATCTATTTGTGCAAATGGCTCATTTTCTGAAAGCAAAAACATAGCTTCAAGAATTAGTCAGGTGCTGGAGCCAACTGCTTGGTTTTCCTTCCTTTACCAACTTGCACATTCTCAGATAACTCAGTAGACAAACTATATAGTGGCAAACTTACTTTCCTGACAATCATTTTAGATCACAATCTCATTTACAAACTTGAACTTGCAAAGAGTTTTAAAAATATTCCTGACACCAGTTTACCTAATGTTTGCTTTGGGGGCGCTAAGCAGCTATTTAGTTTTGTCCAATCAATGCCACTTAGAAGAGAATGTACTTATGTGCTAATCACCTGCTGGGTGGTGGTGGGAATCTATCCTTTGATCAAAGGAAGAAATACTGGTTTTACTTTACATCCTGTCTCTCTCACTCTCAACTGGCCCATAGCTGGAGGGATACATTTCAGGACTTTTCTTTATTCCTAGTATTTTGTTACTTATTGCATACCACCACCAAAGACATCAGGACTAAAACCAAACACTCTTTGTGGTGCACCCGCATGACAGACTTCAAAATGGAAACAATATTTAAGTTAAACCTGCAAGATCAAGTTTGCTGAAATCTTGCAACACAGGCAGCTTTTGAAAACTTCAACATCAGATCAAAGTTTAACCGACAGACTGAAGTAGCTATGAGGGACATTGGTATTTTTAAAACCTCTGAATCTCTAAATAAAATGGAGTGTAGAAGTAAAAACGTAGTACGGCATAGTGATTATTTTGCCTTGGTGCTTACAGCCGTTAAATTTTAGTACAGCTTTCAGCTTTTTGTTTGAGTAGTATCTTTTTGTATAGGAAAGAGTGGGCTCTCTCTCACCTTGTATTAAAATGTATATTTGGAAGCTACAGCCCATCTATACAAGAAGGGGAGGGGCTTTTCTTGCAACTTAATTATCCTGGGACACCATTTTTAGCTAAAACACCCGCAAACTAAAACGGTGTCTGCTGAGGATTTACATATGACTTTAGGAGGAGGATTACTATTAGTGTTCAAGCCCTCTTTCTTGCCCTTTACCAAAAGTCAAGGTATTCCAAAACATTACAATCACTGAACAAACAGGCTTCATCTCATCTGAAATCTTTTTCTTTTAATCACAGTGAAGATGAGCCCTTCCCTCTCTTCAAATTAGTTGCAATCTGATTAGCTGACAAATTCAGTTCTAAGAAAACCCATTACCATTGGAAGATTATTTATTTTGTGCTTAAAATAAATTGAAAAACTAAGTTTCTTAAATATTTTTCTAACACACACACACACACACACACACACACACACACACACACACACACACACACACACACACACATTTAGGATTATCAGTTGTATGGCAAACGGTTGGGCAGCTTCCCAATGGTAGGACTGCTAGCCAGAAGTTGGTCCAATAAAAGATATTACATCACCCATGTTGTGCCTCTAATATCTTGGGACCAACACAACTACAACAACACTGCAAACAACCAATAGCAGAGTGTCATGCTATTCAGTTCTTCCATCCTCTTTCCTTTGAACTAATATTGCTGCGCTTGGCAGAAAGTAGGACAAAAGGATATCCATTATATTATAAGGCTTCTTCCAATGACTCTAAAAACATCTTAAACAAATCTTCAAGCAACAAGCCTAACACCAGAAAATGATAAACTGCAACCCCCAAGAAAGGTGGAAGAGAAACTGGGTCTGAACTGCTAATGAAATTAGGGAGGAAATAGTAAACAAACATTTAAAAAGAAGAACAGGAGGACTTGTGGCACCTTAGAGACTAACAAATTTATTAGAGCATAAGCTTTCGTGGACTATAGTCCACGAAAGCTTATGCTCTAATAATTTGTTAGTCTCTAAGGTGCCACAAGTCCTCCTGTTCTTCTTTTTGCGGATACAGACTAACACGGCTGCTACTCTGAAACCAAACATTTAAAAGTATTCTAATGCTGAAAAAGGCCAATATATTGCTGGAAAATGATAATTTCTGCCCCAATATCCCACAGACTGAGTTTATGGGTGCTGAAGAAACACATTTTACCTCCTAGACAATTTGGTCTGTCTAAAGAGAAGCAAAATAAAACTAAAGAAGGTGGAATGATGTCTAGATGAGGAGTGAAGAGTGGTGTTGTCCAGCTATACTGAAAGAAGGACAGGAGACACTGGATATGGCTTAATCAGGCTGCAACTTTATTATTAGATGTCTGGGACTACTCAGCAGATAAAAGTGTACAGCGCAGGTAAGTCCAGGGTCATTTCAACAGCTACCTGGGGCTTATGCCAGCCCCCTCTTTTTCCATCATGGTCCCCAGCTAACCCATTTCTGGGACTTTACAACCATCCCCATATGAGGGTTAAGGTGGGGGTATAAAGGAAGGGAGTACAAAGGTTGGCTCCCTGTTATGCCAATCACAGGAGCCACGAATGCCTTCCTCCCCCCCACCACATTCTGTTCCTTTAAGTCCTTTTCCAAGCCATTTATCTGGTCACTGTATCCCTTCCCTGGGGAGTACCTGCACTGGACATCCACCCCACACTTCCGTAGAACCATAGAATATCAGGGTTGGAAGGGACCTCAGGAGGTCATCTAGTCCAACTCCCTGCTCAAAGCAGGACCAATCCCCAGACAGATTTTTGCCCCAAATCCCTAAATGGCCCCCTCAAGGATTGAACTCACAACTCTGGGTTTAGCAGGCCAATGCTCAAACCACTGAGCTATCCCTCCATAATGAGTTGCAACATCATACCCTAATTTCTTTTCCTACGCACCATAACAAAGCCCCCTGAACCTGCTGTGGGTGAGGTGAAATCACCTTGGCCAACCTGGTGGTGAGGGAAAAATTCCTACCAAGCCCCCCAAGAAAGGAGCAGCTAGTACAATGCCCACAGCGGGTCTTGACCAAACCTGGTATTTTGCCACTTCCAAATTGTCTTGGTTCTGACACTCAGACAAGAAAATGGAACACAAATACAATTTGTATGTGGGTACTTGACTGTTAGACTCCCCCCCCCCCCCCCCAAAAAAAAATCTTCAGAAATAAGTGGTTGTACCAATAGCTATGGAGGAAGTTCTGCACATACTACGAAGTGAGAGTATTTTAATGATGTGGTAAATAGGAGCTATCTGTTTCTCTTTGGGAAAAGATGCAATAGTACAGAGGAAAAGGTGATATCTATTAAGAAGCATGCTATCCCTGTGGTGGACCACCAGAGGGCCACATAGGGACTAACCAAGATATTTTTGTGAGTCATCAATTTCTGAAGACTTTCTCCAGAATTTAAGCTTCCCTGCAAAAAGATTGCCAAAGATGAAGCAATGCATTGCCGTCATATTGAGTGTGCAGACTCTGAGTCCAAAATATTAGCTGTAACAGAGCTTCAATCTGTCACCATTTATACAAATGCTATGTTAACTCTGAAGTCTAATGACAATACTGCTGGTATTTACAATGTCAAATATTTTACTGATGATCATTTTATCAGAAATATTCAGTTAATGTTCTTTTCAAGTATGACTGAGTCTCAGAAAAATTAGATGGAGATCAGACCTTTCAGGCATATAGATCAGGTTATACCTGGCTTCAATATCTCTTTGGAGGAGGAGTACTGGCTAGAAAGGGCATGGGGAATGTACGTAAGACAGGTTGAGTAGGTCCAGAGCACAACTAATCTAGCACATTTGCATGTCTGAAACCACTTCTTGACCATCAATGATCGACCAAACATTATTTTCAAGTACCTACACTTATTAAACTTTGAAGTGGAGACTTCATTTGCAGGTGAGGGAGGGCCTAACGATTTTGCTGGCAACTGGCAGTACAGGAGAGGCCTCTGAGTAAGGCTGAGGTAGAGCACAAAGGATAGGGAGAGTGAATTAATGGGAATAACAGGCTAGCTTGAGTAACCAGCAATTGTCTGAGGGAGGGTTAGTAAAAATTGGTGTTTCTGCAACAAGACCCATCTCCATCAACATAATATTGAAGTGGGAGACTGCAGAAGGAATTCTTCTAAAGTTGTTGGCATCGCAACAGAGAGAGTACTTCATCAGTAGTGTGAACAAAGTGGGACATAGTATCACTCATCACCCATCTGGATGATTTTGAAGAAAGATTAATTCGGTACATTATAAAATCTGCATGGGAAAGATATAGGCTTCAGTGATGTCATGACTGTAGTGCTCACTATGTTGAACTTGACAAGATCACATGGCCTAAATTGGTCTATCCATCTATCCTATATTTCAATATTGTGCTCATCACTACAGTGTTGTATGTAAATCATCTCAATGTAAAGTTATCCTTGAAGAAATCAGTGATGAATAAAATGATCTGCTGCACTAGACTGTTGAGGAGAAGGAAGGTTTTATTTAAGAGATAAAGGCATTTTAACTGGCAGGGAGTAGTTGAATTTATTTATTTATTCCAAATTGATAAAACTCTCTCTATACTTGCTTGCAAGTTATAAATGGTCCTGGGATATTCCATTTCTCATAGAATTACTTACAGCAAAGTGAATAATTTGTCAAATTTCAACTTTATTCCGGTCACAAATTGTCCATAAATAGTTTGCAATTTACACAAATGTATCAGTTATTCAAAATTTACTGAATAATTTTTGGACTGTGTGTAGACTGTAGATTTTGAGCACTTTGTTGTGTTTTTTTAAATATTTGAAATTCAAGAAAGTGTTACTTTGGATGGAGATGTAGATCACATGGTTTGGTTTCTGTTCCCGATTGGATTAATATAACTCTTAGACTCAAGCTTCCAGTGTAAATATTGATGCTTCAAGTTCCAAATTCACTCTCTGTATATATTCACTAATAGTTGCTTAAAATTCACTCTTTCCAGGAATGTTAATGCTACTGAACATATAATAGTAGATGTGTGGAAAGAAATCACAATTGCAGAAACACAACCACAACCAATATGTATTTGAACAAATATCCACTATATTTTTTTAAGATATTTGATCTGCTTTAGAGATGACATCGCATCTAAATGATTTGATTTTCTCAATTCAAGATAAAAATCAATTATTTGCTGATTTTGTTTGTAAGCTTCCCAAACAAGGCTTTTTCATAGACAGGTTAAATATAATGCCCTTTCCCACTTTCTGACCAAACAACAATATAAAAAATATTATTAATTTGCATTATGTAACATATACAGGTCTCAAACAGGGATCAGGGCCCATTGTGCTAGGCATTGTGATTGTTGTTTCTATGCTGAATGGATTGAGAAGCTTCAAGCTTATTTCATTAAACAAATTTTCAGGTTGTTTGCAGACATATTTTCATCTGTAGCCGAAGAAGCTGAGGCCAAAGTTCAGACAGAATTTACTGACTTACATTGCTATGATACAAGTTTCAAGAAAGAAACTTATTGAATTTATATAATAAAAATTCCACACCTAGATAGGAGGGTGACTGCTGTAATATAAATACCAAAGATAAGATAAGGATTAGATAACATAAATGCCTGCCTAATGACAGCCAGAGTAAGGTTATAGACCTGCTATTTGTGCAAATCTCTTTGGAAATACTTATATTTGTGAACAGATTTTTTTTTTTTTTTTTTTTTTGCAATTGCCTAACAGACTCTGGGTGAAATCCTGACCCCACTGAAGTCAATGGCAAAACTCCAATTTTACTGTCTGACCTTAATAGTGTAATATATTTTGCCACAGCAGAGCTAAAACTAAATATCAAGAAACTGGTTTCTTTCCAGTCTTCCTATTGATTTTCCTTCTTCTGGAGATCTCATAGCATATATTTTGTGTTTGTGGGAAGTATTGTAAAGTGTTGCATTCACTTACAGCACAATGCAAATTTTTTTTTTAAAAACTGTGCATTTAGCTAATTGAAGGGCTATGTACATTTAATGAAAATTAGCTCTGCCTTGTCCACTCCAGAGCAGAATTGACATAAAAATACTAGTGATGACATTCTACAGACAAGGATGAAAGTAACTTCACACTTACTTTGAAAGTTGCACATTAAAACTATAGATATTTCTAATAAAAATAGAAATACTATCACAAAACAGAGAAAGAGTTCTCCTAAGTCCTTTCCCAGCTTGCAAAGGAAAGTTCCAGGGAGGATTTTCCTTTTGTTCATAAAAACAAGTTCCAGTAAAATAGTCGAACAACAAGCACACCTAAAAAGTCACAAATCCAAAAGGCCCTTGGGCTCCAGACTACATAGCAACATCTGTCTAGCTAATTAAACATAGAGCTAGCAATCATACACTCAAGCTCCTTCTTTTTATCCACTGCTTTTGCCTGCTATTGACACTAATTTCAAAGTGAACATGTTTTTCTAAAGCACCGCCTCAACAGAATATTCAAACACGAAAACATTTATTTATAAACCATTTGATATACTGAAATAAAAAGTGAACAATGGCTATCAGTTACTTTCCTCCAACATATCCTTATTTGCATAATCTTTGTGATACTTCAAAGTGCTCCTAGGAAAGAACTTTTAAAAAGGAGATTTAAAAGAATATGAACATCTCTGTAGATGCAGTCACATCAGATACAACGCTATATATTGTATTTAATTTGAAAAACAGCCCTTTTCCTTCTCTTCCCTTGTAGGGGGCATCAGAGATACTGAAAAGCTACCAGGTACCAGTAAACAAACTTTAAAACTATGTTGCCTTAATCTTGTTAATAGCTTAGAAGCCGTAAAATTGCACCCATTCTGCAAACAATTCCTACTTTGAAGAATGGTTCCATTATATAACTCTAAGGTCTCTCTAGAGAAGATATTCCCTTACCACAGTGACTCCTGGGCCAAGATTTTAAAAATGAGTACCTGAAGTTGGGTCCTAAATCTATATTTAGAAGCTTAACTTTAAACTTCTATTTTTGAAAGTGTTGGCCTTAGCTTGAACTTGACGCTACCTAATGGTGAAATTCATCCCTGTGCATGATTTAAATCCTGTTTAGTCTTAGGGATGACTAAAATGGCACATGGCCTTCTACTTGCCTTAATCCCAGGAATGAATTTCACCCTGTTCTCAAAAAAAATGTACAAAATACAAACCTACACACCACCATTTTTGATTCATATCACAGCTGCCAAAGAATAAAATCTACAGTACTGGCTGCCAATCTGCCTATTGTGTCTATTTGGATTATAGACACACATGGATGAGTAGGTGGCAAAGTCCCAACTATCTTCCCATGTCTGCTGCACTTTACTGGTAAACAATAGAAAAGGAAAAGTGAGCAGTTATATTATGCCTGCATACCTCAGGTGTGTCATGAGTCATGCTCTTTGAAAGCCAGGTGGTTTCAGTCACCCATAATAGACTGCTATATAGCCTAAATTCTTAAAACATGTTATTGCCTTTATAGTTTAAAAAAAAAAAGTAAAGATCTTGTTTCTAACAAGCCTCAACCAGGACAGTTGCATGTACTGCCAAATTTCTTGGCCAATCAGATTTTCTCATATAGCCAGTCTGTTTCTTAATGAGTGATGAGTGCTCTGTGACCCCACAATACATTCCTATCCCATCTCTGTCTCTCTCTCTTGCTCTTCCATGGGTTATCAGCACCAAAGTAGTAAAGTTAAAAATTACATTAGAGGACCATATTCTACCACTTTTACTCATGCAGAGAAGTACCTTACTAAGGAAGTAGGCCTGTTGATTTCAATGATTTCAACTTGTGTGGTAAGGTACAAATCAACACGAGTAAGGCTGGTACAATCTGATCTAAAGAAGGTAAATAATGAACATAAGGCAAAATTGGAATCTAGAACACAAACCCTCTCAAATTTCAGGGGCTTCTGGATTCAAACTCTCAGATCTGGACCTATTCCTACAGTTGTGATTGCAGGTAGATCCACAAATAGAATGGGCCTATTTGCCCATTTAGATGTAGCCAAAATCTCTGTACAATCTCAGAAAACCTAACTCTCATGCAGTTTCAAACAAAAGCCACCGTCTAAACCTAATGTAAATTCAGTCCTTGAAAACCAGAACGATAGCTGCTACGTAGAGCCCATAGATAGATACATCTAGATTCAAATACTGACTCCTCAATCCATCTTTTAAAAAAACTGCTCCTAATTCCCTGCCGCACACAACTACTAGTTTGGCTTAAATTAATAACCATTCATGCTAACGTTTTGCTTAGTTATGCAAGGTACTGAGGAGGTACCCAAAAGAGGTGTTCAGCACCCCACAAAATCAGGCCCATTATTGGTCAATTACATGAAATTATTTCATCCACTTCTAAATCTCACTATACTTTCTGCAACAAAAAACTGAACAATAAGTGAACTCTGAACTAGATCTTCAGAGATTCTTCAGAGCATCACTTACTGTCGATTTGTGCCAAAAGCAAACAATATATGGCAAGTGGGAAACACCCTTTTTTAATCACAAAGGTTTTACATAGCAGGGATTTATACTGAAGTTTTTCTCAAACATGCAATTACGTCAGAGTTGAAGGTGAATGAAAGAAGAAAAGCAGCAGTTAATTCCACCACATTCTGACTCAAGACATTCCCAGAGGCGTTCCAACACTGCTATTGCAGCTACCTCTGTATCAAAATAAGGAAATAAAATAGCACTAACAGAAAAATATAATATTTAAGTTTGCAATTCCAATCCCTATTCTGTGAATAGAGAGAAAGTCAGCAGCATAATCTGCAACTTTGTTTAAAAACTGTTTTGTGCACAGAATAGCAAAGAATTTTGAAAAGCTAGAAGAGTTCAAAGGACATGAACAGAAAATATTTTATAAGGCAAAGAGCATCAGAAAAAGTTTGACTGCAAATGAGTTAGCTGATTATAAAAATCCCCCATCCTTTGGTTATTCATTCAATATACTAAGATGGATCAGTGGAAACAGAAAGTTATTACTTTTAACACTGAAGGCTGCAATTTCATTCTTTGAAGTAAAAAAGTACTAAGTAAAGAAGAAAATTGTGTCTGTTGACAGTTCCAGTAGAGGGAAATGCACCACCAGAGCTCATGTGGAGGAAAGCTAGTCTATGGAAAAACTGGTCTTGTGGTTAAGGAACTAAACATGAACTCTGAAGATGGGAGTTCAATTCCTATTTTCGGTACAAAGGTGTCCATGAGCTCCTGGGTAAATCACTTAACCTCTCTGTGCCTCAATTTCCAATTTGTAAAATCAGAGCTATTAATACTTTTCCGACCAAACAGGGATGTAGTTAAGATAAGTTAGCTCATTTTTGTGAGGTGCTCAGACATTACAGTGATAGAGGCCAAACAGAAAGATATCTGCAAGGGAAAGCAAACCATGGACAAGAATGGAAGAATCTGGAGGAAAGTCTACAAGGGGAACCATACAGCTTTCCTCCTTACCACCTGGGAAATTTCACAGGATTTGGCCCATTCAGAAGCACACTTATCTTTCCCAACTCTGACAGTGCAATTATCTCAGAGTTTTTTTGAAGTGGTGAATGCCTATTAACTGGCATTGCAGTCTTAGGAGGAGATGCCTTGCCTTGCCATCTGTTTATGGAACATCCTATTTTCACACTTGCTCAAAAATGAGTGTTCACCAATACTGTTTTTAAATTTGCCCACAAAAAAATCCAGGAGCAGTTTTTGTCTACAAAACATTTAAAGAATTTACTGAAACCACTTTTATATTACAGAATGATATAAAAGCGGACATTTATGTATTTTGGATATCTGCTTAAAAAAAGGGTTTCTTAAATATAATTATTTGGCTTTTCAATCCAAAGTGTGTCCCCAGTTTTAGACTTGTGCTTTCAGCTGAAAGGAAGCTAATGTTTCCACTGAGCTACATATTGGGGAAGATTCCATGAGATGAAAATGTTGCCAGTGCCTCAGCTCACAAGAATATAGACTTGTCTGCAACCTTCAGTTATAAGCAGCTGGCACTGTGACCCTACTTAAAAAGATGGAGAATTAAAATTGGAAACATTTTGAACAACTTTAAGAAGTGAAATTTTGGAACATATTCTCTTGAGGTTTATTTCTCAGAGCTGTTGATTTTTTTTAACCTTTTATTTGAATTAAGAGTCCAACTGAAATAAGAGTACATGTACAGTTTACATACCCTTTATGGGAACTCCACATTCAAAAAGCGTGGCATTGGCTTGTTCTAAGAACTGCAATTTTCAGTTCATGATGTTCTAACACTTAATGCTCCAAATGGTAAATGTGCAAAAATAACAAATAAGGGTTTATATTCAGAGATAAGCGATGGATTCACAGTTCAACTGAAATGAGTCTATTATTAGTGTTGAGCAAAAATTTTTGTCTGAAACCTTTTTAGCAAAATATGTGGAAACACCAAAACGTTTTGTGAATTCATGTCAGTTTTGCTGAATTGTTCAGTTTGGGGGGAAAAAAACTACAAAAATTTTGGAAAGGTAAAAACATTTCCTTTTGATATTTTTGAAATCAGGCATTTTGATTTTTTTGAAAATTACTTGTTGCTTCTAAATTTCCTTTAATTTTATTTTTAAAAATCCCAAACCTTTCAAAATGGTCAAAATTTAAAACAAACCATTTAGTTTCAGGTCAAACGAAACACTTAGTTGAACCGGATTTTTTTTTATTTTATTTTCTTAGTTTTTTGGTTTGACAAAAATTCTGGGAGGCAGGAAAGAGACTTTTTTTGGGTTGACTCAAAATTAACCCCCCCCCGCCCTAATTTTTCAAAAGCTAACAGAAAAATCCATTATTTGCCCAGCTCTATTATAGTGCAGTAGATCTCTTCTGTGCCTCTCTTTTGTTACAGCTTTTGATTTGCAGCAACATTTTGTGAAATTCTTTAAACAAGGATGCAGTAAATTTGGGGGTCCTGATTCTCCAGCTGCAGAATATGAATAATTCCCATTGACTAAAATGGGAGTTATGCATATACATTAGCCCTTCTATGAAAACTAAGTTAAACTAAGAATGGTTGATGGCCACAATTGTCTGGCTATACTGAAAGAAGGACAGGAGACATTTGACATGGGTTTAACTGGGCGCAACTTTATTATTAGATGTCTGGGACTGCCCAGCACTGTACAGTGCAGGTAACCCCCATGTTTATTCCATAATTACCTGGGGCGCTTTTACTAGCTCCCCCCCTTTTTCCAATCAAGGTCCCTCCAACGAATCCATTGCCAGGACCTTACCATCCATCCCTGCCTCATAGGAGGGTTAAGGTGGGCTATAAGAATGGGGGGGGGAGGGTTTGCTCAATGCTGAACCAATCATAGGAGTTCCCAACTGATCCCCGTTCGTTCCTTTAATGAACACCTCTTTTTAAGTCCTTTTCCAAGCTATTTATCTGGTCACTGTATACCATTTCTATGAAGTACCTGCACTGGACATCCACCCTACACTTAAATAATGAGTTAAATAGATAATGCATGAACAGAGCCCTTCCTGAAACCCGCTGTGGGGAAGGCGAAAAACCCCAACTGGACCGAAGCCAATATGGTGATAAGGGAAAAATTCCCTCCCAGCCCCCCTAAAAAAGGGACGGCTAGCATAATACCCACAGCAGGTGTTGACCAAACCTGGTTTTACCATCTAAAAGGGCAGGAGGGTGGGCCCTGCCTCAGCCTTGGTCTGTGTAAAAAGGAAGGCTCCCAGCTCCAGGCTGCTCCTTGTCAAATCCTGCATTCCCAGGGGATAAGTCAGCCACCACTCTGCCCCTTTTGCAGCAGTTTTCATCACCTCCCCCCTGTGTCCCCCCCCAGCCATAAAGCACTGTTCCCTTCACTCAGCCAGACTAGCCAAAAAAAAAATAATCAAAAAAAAAAACCTGCTTAAAGCTGCAGGGTGGTCATTCTCCCAGTTCAATAAAGTTGGAGGAAGGCAGAGAGAGTTCCCTTTTAAAAATATTGACCTTTCAAGCTGTTGATCCATGGACTAAACAGATTATTGTTCCCATATTTGATTTTCATTTACAACTATTCACTTACTGATACCTTGCCATGATACAGGTACATAGTCATAATTTTTCATTTTGATTTCAGCGTGGATCCTGCTGTAAATGGGACCTGATCCTCAGGCAGTGTAAATCTGCATCGTTCAGATGGAGTCAATGGAATGACACTGATTTATACCAGCTGAGGGTATGGCCCAGGATCTCTGCCAAAACATATTAATGTCCACATCTGTATTTTTTTATGAATCAGATCCTAAAAAAATTGCATATGTTTCCAATTCTAAAAGATGTATTCTACTCTAGTGCTTTTAGAAAATAAAAATGTTCTTGTATTGCATGAGACAAATGCTGCCCACAGTTATGCTGGTGTAAATCTGGAATAAATCCATTGAGTCTGATGGAGTCACTTATATTTACACTTACATAATTTAGTGCAAATTTGATCCCAGGGCTTTATTATTTTGAAAATTCAATGATTAGATCATCACTGCAAATTGCCATTCTTGTGACAAACTCAAATTTAATTCCGACTCCAACATGCACACACTGTACTTGTAGCTCCTATTGTGCCACATAAGCAGACCTTTTAATTTTAGTAGGAAAAGAAATGTCTCTCATTTAAAAAACATCCCTTTCAACTCAAAGGCTGTTTGTTTATTCTCTATTACAGCTATAAGAATTAAATTATTATGTCTTTAGGCTCCCGAGAAAAGAGTTTTCAACAACAATATATACTTTGTATGTAAGTTTCTGAAATCAAAATTAATGTGACTCTAAAAGATCATTATTAAGATGTTGTTCATGCACAAAAATATGTGGTAGAATAGAGTTGTTACACCCATAACTTACAGTTTGAAATGTATAACTAAGTAGTATGGTGGGGGGAAAAAAAACCTCATGCACTACCAGAACTAAGGTGAAAGATTTTTCCTAGAAATCTACATACTTGTGGTCCAAGTGTTTTCAAGTTAAACTGCTGCATGCTAACTTCAATTTTCCTCTGACATACTAATATCCCTCTCATTCATTCCTGTTTGTCTCTTGTTTCTCTCTTATGTTCACAATTAGCTTTTGATATAAGTTTGAAGCTAAAAAAATGTCCTACAGGGAACATAAACTGAATTAAATTATACTGAATCTGAGGTTTAACATTACTTCAGCTGACTGAAAAAATTGGTTTCTATGTATCATACTCTTTGCTTTGGAAAGGGGGAGTCTGTTTAAGATATGTCTTGTCCCATGTATTGATGAGTCTCCTGGGAGCTCTTAAATTCTGGAGGCTGAAACCATCTGTTCACTCTAATACTGGGTACAGTGTAAACTTCCCTTCACTCTCAGTTATCATCAGCTTCATTGACCACTGACATAGTCATGTCTCCCCTAGGGGTTTATCACCATTGGAACTACTTCTGAGCAACTTTTTTTAAAACTGTGGTAAAATTCTTCACAGCAATTCTAAAGAACATTAGATTTTTGTTGAATTAGACAACTACATTCCTTTAATCTCTCACCATTGGTGGAATCTGAATCTGAAATAAATGTGAAGGAATAACTAATATTTTCTGCTAATCCCAGTTCATTTTACTTAGTTTTAGATCTACTTTATCTATATAATGAGATGCTATGGACCAGACTCATTGGACCACTCTGCTCCAGAGTGCATAAAAATGCAGCTGAAACTACCCATATCTTCTCATTTAGTTCTATACCACTATCTAGAGGAGGTGGCTGGAGTGAGATGTGCCTCAGTTATGCTCAGTTGGTGGACAGTCCCTTGGGAATCATTGTCACCTAGCCTAGGTTAGGATAGCTCCCAAGTTGCTCTCAAGTACACTGAGAAAGAGCTCAGTAGAGAATATTGGAGTGGAACAATGCTGCGACAGAGAATCTTTGCCTTATAACTTTGGAAGCCTGGACAGAAATATTAATTATTGCCATGAATGCTATTCCCATTATAGCACTCAGCCACTTAAAAATGCACCAATGAACCACCTTAGCAGACATCAAGACATCATCCTCGCATCGAGGGACTGCCAAAGAAGACCCCTTATAATATTGCTTTGTAACAAAAACATTTTTATTATTTCTATTTTTAATAGCAATAAGACATTCCACAGTGTTCATTTTTACTTGGATTATTACTCTTTTTAATTATTAAATTCACTTAACTTTAGGCCTTATCCATCACACCAAGAGCCAAGACATGCTCTTATTGCCCAATGCTTTTGCCCAATGTATTCAATATTTCAAAAGCTAAATCTTGGACAGTATTCATTCCAGTTTATCTCTATAACATCTTAAATGAATTCTAACAAGACTATTACTTTAAAATCTTGCAATACAGTGCCACAATCGTGCTAAATGCCAATCGCTTTTTGTGCAAAATAAATGTATACAAATGACTGGCTTTACAAATACTATGCTTCCTGAGTGGTACACTCAAGCTGGTCAGTAGTCTTGTAACATATAGCTTCTTTCAGAAACTTATCACTGTCCAGGTATAACATCCAATATCCACAACTTCAATATCACGATAATACAAAATCTAGATCTAAATAGAAACTGAAGAGAAGCCAGTTCTCATAAACTAGATCATCAGGGGCCTGATTCATCTACCTTACAGAATACAGGCTGCAGGCCACTTGGCAAAACTGTCAACTCCTGTTCTGCTAGTATATGAGGATCTAGCTGGCACATCCTACACAATGAGTGTAGCTAGTCAGGGAGACGGTGGGGCCAGGCTAAGCCATCTAGGGCAACACCAGCTAGTAGAGCTCCTATGAAGAACCCGTGAGAATTTAAAACAGTCTTTCCCCATTCTAATCCCTGAGAGAGAAAGAAGATGGTAATGCCTCCTACACTACCTGATGTGAACACACCCCTGCAGGCAGAATGGGGTCAAATTGCATACTCTTGTGATCATATGGGTGAATCAAGCTCTTAGCTTTCTTCTTTCCTATGGCCATAGTGATTATAATGTTTATTTATTTTAGTTTTGTTTGAACTCAGTTTGTGGATTAAATACAAACATGTACACATCCTTACAAAATGAACGTAAGATGCCTTATTATTACTCCCATTTACTTTCAAAAGCCTATTATCAAATGAATACCCAATAAGTTATTTTTCTCTTAGGAAGTGGCCTATGTCATGAGGTTTTCACTTTATGATAACCTATCCCGAAGGTCCCACACTAAAACCATTATTCTTCTGCATCAGGAGGCCTGAATGGGATTAACTTTGAAATCACTTTGTATGTGAGACAGTCTCCCACCAGGGGTATGATTTGCTACCTTTGCAGCACTCCCAGCCTATGCCGACTTGGAAAGAAAGATCAAATATGATATCTATCAGTGCTCTGGATTATAACAATATGATATAAATTACACTGGCAACCGAACAAAAAAATCCAAGACTAAAACTTTGTTAAAACTGGAAATACATGTGTGCCTGAAAAGTAAACAAAAATCTGCTTTACACATCCAGGACAGAAGAAAAGAATCTGACAAACAGTTGAGAACTCTGCTACTTGTAAATCACGCAAGAAACTTATTGAAATAACATGCAACTTTAGCTGAACAGCACTTGCTAATTACTCACAGCACAACATGAAAACATCAAAAACCCAGACCTCTACTAAATTTTCATGTGAAACAGAACTAAAGTTTTTTTTTTAAAAAGAACCCTTATTAGCAGAAGAGAGGAAACTGGGACCAGAAGTAGTTAGAATATGTATGATAGGTGCTGTTGCATTGTTACTATACAGTGTGTGTGTGTGTGTGTGTGTGTACACATTATACACACGTATATTATATAAACACATGATATAACATTTTAACTTGAATCAGAAAAAATGATTTTAATTGTATTTTGATAAACAACTTTGGTTTTGTTCAGATGCTGATTGGTACCACACTGTTCAGAATAATCATTTTATTTTACTACCCTTGGGTGTTAAATTTCGCTATGTGACATGGAGTTTTAACATTTTCTTTTTTTTAAAACCACAAACCATTAAATAGGAATATCACTAATTCAATATCAGTCATTATGTACAATTAATATTCACTTTCAATTAACAAGAAATTACTCTCATGAGGAAAATGTTTATTCTGGAGATGAGAGTCTCATCAAGACACTAAATCTTATACATCCATTTATAAAATTACAATTAATTCATGTATTTTTCCATTTTTTTGATGACAGATACCAGAACAATCAGAAAAGTAATCTAGGCAACTTCAACAAGGGCTTGATCCTGCAAATCGTTACTCATGTGAGTAGTCCTTGCACCCATAAATACTCCCACTGAAGTTAATAGAACTGTTCCAGTGAGTAAAGCACCACTTACATTATAAATGTTTTGTACACTTAAACCCAGGGGCCTGATTTTCATGTACATTAATGCCACTTTATACTGCCAGAGTGGTGTAAAGTGCCCTTAGTTTAAATAAGAATCAAGCCCTATGTCCTAATCATAGGGCCATTGCCCTATTTTGAACTATATGTTAAATATAACTTACAAGACAAGAACCTACAAGTGGCTACGCATTGAACACATAATTGACAAGTAATGACAGTATAATACTCATAGTTCAAAATAATTAGCATAATAAGCTATATTTTTCTATTCTTAAACTTCATGGACACAACCTAGGATGTCGCCTGTCATATTATTTGAGTCAGAATGGAATTGGTGTATTAGAAGATTGCAGCTTTCCTTACCAAGCATGTACTTCTCCATTTAAATTTTCACAAAAATATAATGTTTCATTTATTAGCATCACTTTTTCATGCACATGAACATATCAGATTCCTATGGGATGCAATATCTAAACTGTGCCAAGTATTTTACACAACAGATATTCATTTTTATTCTGAAAAAAAAACATTCTGAGTTCTTATATTGGCTTTCCCAGCTGACGTAACATGGCAGGTTAACTCCAGTTTAAAGTTTACTGCTAGAGGATGTCATTCTTATCTACTAGTGACAGGAATCCATTATTCACAGGAAATCCACAAGAGTAGATGCAAATTACTTGGAAAAGAGCACTTTGGACCTAAACAATTAATCTGCTAGAAATTGAAAAAAACAAAAACTTATATTGGGTGAATCATCATGGTTCCAAAAAATTGCACATCATTCTAATCCCCTATGGCACATAAGAAAACATCACATTGTTACAAATTTCAAGACACACGTCTATGAATACAGTTTAAAATTAAAACATTAGACTGCAACTTGAAATAGATATAAAAGATGGTTTCTCACCCCTCAGAATAAAACTGGAACTTTCGTTTATAGGAATGGCTATGCCCATATACCCTCCTCATCATCCTGCGTGCCAGATATTAGGAGATGCACAGAGAAGATGTTAGCATTGGAATGAAAGAAGAAAAGGTTAGTTACCTTGATGCATGTTAAGATACAGTGATCTTGGCTATTAAAAGCATGAGTTACAAAGAAAATTTTTTGCACTTTTAAGCAGCAAAAACAACTGAACAATAGTTTTCTGTATATCAGAGAATCTGCATCTATAGAAACCAGAATAAGAACAATGAAGTAAAACATTCTTCCCACTCAGTTAAAACTTTGTGTCAAAAGTGGATTATAAGATTAAACATTAAAAGATTATATTTTTTTAAAAAGCTGATTGTTTGCACGCGATGTGAATCCACGCTTACTGCAGAAACAGTTTAAACCTCGTAAGTAAGCAAAGAAGTAATTACTATAATCAAACAGCTTCACATTCTGTAAGGTTAAAGGATACAATAAAAACTGCTGAGGAATCAAAAATTTCTTTTCAGTGAAGTATACTTTTCTAACATATAATCAATCAAATATATTATTTAACCAAGCCTTAAATACCGTATATTGCTAGAATACTATAAGCCAGTTTCTTTGCTCTTTTACAGGTTATTATGGTAGGGTTTTTTTGCTTGTCTCAGTAACAGTTGCTCATGGAATTTTCATAAACTCATATTTTAAAAAATCACTATTTGGGATACTGCTCTAACAAAAAAGGGTATTCTTTCCATTTATTATAGGCTTGAGGTAAAAAGGTGCACCAGAAGAATGAAATGTTCCTCCCCTGAGTATGTTTATTTGCAGATTACGGTTTTTAGTACGTTCCTTAATCTCTCTACTCAGAAATATATGTATTTGTACACATGCTACACTTGTCTCTGTGGATTTTCGTCCTGAATGCAGGAGTTAGATATGTATGAATATTGGGAGGAAGATAAAACATGAAACAATATATAATTTTACCTGGCCTTTTTTCTTACATGATACTCAGATACCTAGATAGACAGACAAACATATACCATGTACATGTAATATGTGTTTCATTCAATTTAACATTTCGAAACAAATAAAATTTTATAAGTTCTTATATTTTAAATCTACCCATTCATATTTTTGAAATTAAAAAACATGCATTTTTTAAATTTCCTAACATTGAAAGCTAGCTGGTGTAATGTAAATTTCTGGCACTTAATTCAATCAAAAAATAAATGAAATGAGTGGCAATTAATTATGATTGAAACAGACAGGAATTTTAGCATGAAAATATACACTGCCAATATCACTACTGTTCCTAGTCCATTCTAAGAATTAAAAAAAGAGCTCCCAGATGTCAACTGTTATTAAAAACCAGATGTTAAGAAAGATGTCTTCCATGTTGCTGAATTAAGTAAAGAAATCTGACAGTCAAATATAAACTTAGCTATCATTTAACACAGAAGAAATGTGGGCAAATTCCTTTAAAGTTAACTTGGAATATTTCTTAGTTTTAAGGTTTGCACAACTATAACAGGCAGTAAAGAAAGTGTAATGTCTGAATATTGTTATTCTCAATGAAGGGCCAAATCTTGCACAACTCCCATTTGGCTTGATTCTCCTAGATGACAAGATATGAATAGCTCCCATTGAATTCTGTAGGAGTTACTCTTACTCAGGCCATTGACTTTAACTGAATAACTTAGAAGCCCTCAGGAGTTTTGCTAGATTAAGGGCTGAGGAAAGACTACATGATTTCACTCACATAGAGTAGTTTGATCCCATTTCATTCACCCAAGAAACACAAGTTTTGTTAATCTTTGTTGGTATCTTTAAAAAATAACTACAGAAATCAACAAAAATAAGGAACTCCATGTTTACAAAGAACCTTCCCTAACCACATGCAGCTGTTCTACTGTCTAGTCCAGTGGTGGGCAACGCAGGCTGCACGTGGGCCGTCAGGATAATCCGCTGGCGAGCCGTGAGACAGTTTGTTTACATTGACCATCCGCAGGGATGGCCACCCGCAGCTCCTAGTGGCCTCGGTTCGCCGTTCCCAGCCACTGGGAGTGGTGGGCGGCCAGGTCTGTGGACGATAAATGTAAACAAACTGTCTCGTGGCCTGCCAGCAGATTACCCTGATGGGCCGCAGGTTGCCTAGTCCATTGTTAATTTTTCAATAGGCAAATATTAATTTCTTCTTTAACTATTACATCTCTCAAAATTAAGAATTATGGCCCAAATTCTGTTCTGAGAATGCTGATGGACTTCAAAGGGAAATGTACCCATGTGACTGAGAACAAAATTTGGAACTTTCAATAAAGGAAAGAAAAGGGATACGAACATGGAAAATGTTCACTCCTTACCTCCATAACATGGAATTAAACTCCCATATTCTGCTCTCCCTATATTTGTGTCTCTCTTTTTGAAGTAGAGAAAGCAAAATATCAAAATTTGGTAAATGACCTCACCCAGAGCCAGCGCTAGACATAAGCAGACCAAGCAATTGATTAGGACCCTGAGCAGCTCCAGGGCCCCCCTATTAATTATTAGTATTTTGGGGAGGCAGGGAAATATTCTTGTGGGGGCCCCAAATGGGCTAGTCCTGGCACAGACCTCACCACACATTAAGCTGTGGGGGCCATTTTCTGGTTTGTTGGAAAACGTGTGTGCCCCTTTAAGGGCTAGAGAAATAAGGAGTGACCTTTTTGCTGAAGCTGCAGACCAGGTCAGTGTGGGGATGCTGAGCCACCCCTGCAGGTTCATTCTGGAGCAGGAAAAGCCCTCTTTTACCTCAACCAGGCAGAGCAGCATCCACCCTCCCACCCCTGGATTTTGTCAGAATTTGCTGTGGGCATTGTGCTAGTCGCTCCTTTCTTGGGAGCCTGGGAAGGAATTTTTCTCTCACTGCCAGATTGGCCAAGGCAAAGTGGGTTTTTTTTGCCTTCCCCACAGCTGGCTCATCTTAGATCGGGTGAACATGGAATGGAAGTTAGGCTATGATGTTGCAACTTATAATGTAAATATGGGGCAGATGTCCAGTGCAGGTACTCCGTTGGGAAGGGCTACAGTGATGAGATAAAATGGACTGGTAAAGGATCTAAAGGAGGTATTCTTTAAAGAAGAGGAAATGGGGGAAGGGGAGTTTCTGAACTCCTATGACTGGTATGGCAGGGAGCCAACTCCCCATATTTATAGCCCCCCCTTAATCCACATTCAAGGGGAGAGATGGTGAGGTTGCAGCAGGGCTGGATTAATCTTTTGTGGGCCCAAGAACCCGGACCATGGCCATGACCCTTGCTCTCCTCCAAGACCCACCCCCATTCAACCTCTTTCCCCCGAGGCCCCACTCATGCTCCACCCTGAGGCCCCACTTCCACTTGGCCTTGTCCTCCCAAAGCCTTGCCCGCCACTCACACAGGGGTCGGGGGCAGAGAGGAGTGAGCAGCAGGCAGGGCCTCAAAGGGAAGAGGCCAAATGGAGGTGGGGCCTCAGGGCAGAGCACAGGCAGACAATAATGGAGTTTGTGGTTTTATGAGACACCATAGTTGAACTATTTCTTTATATGACAATTCCTTTCTCAGTGCTAAGCTAGCGTTGCAAAACTAAAACCACTGTATTGAGCTATTGTACAAAGGTATCATGTATATTACACTTGCTCATTATGCATATTCCTTTCAACAGTATTGCATACACATCAATAGGAGAATAGGTCCAGGGTGTGAACTATGTAAGAAATACCTGAGGGTTAAGAAACTCCACAAGATTCCAACTGTGTATTTTCCACTGCATAATATGATTGGCAAAATACATTTTTAGTGTGGTTATAGAATGATTTCTATGGGCCAAATTTTACTCTTGGATTTATTCACATGACTACCACTGACTACAATACAGAGCCATTTGTACATGGTCTCATGTTAATAAAACCATATGTAGTTAGATTGAAACAGAAGTTTATTGCAGGTGGATTGTTACTGTATTCATTTGCCTTTTATGATTGTTTTCAAAATTATGCTATTCAACTTTTCTATTGAATTCACCATTATGTTTGTATCTTCCCTTTTTTGAAAATTTTGGTTCTTTTCACAAGCTTTGTCTATCTGTTCAGTTTTAATATTAAAAAATATGGTTGGCACATAACTCAGATTATCAACTGATTATCATAATCCTTTTTAAAGAGTAAATTTATCCAAATTGTTTGGGGGATTTCAATCTGTGGGACATTTGACGAAGGTCTCATGCTGCCACTAGTAAAGAAGTGACTTCAGAACTATTAAAAATCTTTTCCTCTTATAGATACTTGTAGGGCATGATCATGTTTTTTAATCTAACAGAAAAAGGCATAACAAGATCCAATGGCTGGAAGCTGAAGCTAGACAAATTCACACTAAACATAAGGCACCTTTTTTTTTTAAAAAAACAGTGAGGGCAATTAAACAGCGGAACAATTTACTATACCTAAGAATCTGGTGGATTCTCCATCATTTGCAGTCTTTAGATCAGGATTGAATATTTTTCTAAAAGATTGGCCTAAACTGAAACACAAATTATGGTCTTAATGCACCTGGGTGAGGTTCATTTCTCTGTGTTATACTGGAGATTAGACCAGTTGATTACAATGGCCCCTTCTGGCTTTCAAATCTATGTATCTATCAATATTAATAAAATTTCTCTTTCATCTTTTTCTTTTTCCTGCATCTATTTTGTTGTGAGAACTACTGTAACAAGATCTTATTTTGTACATGTATTAATCAGCTTGGGAAAGTTAATTTAGTTAACACTATAATCTATTATAATGCACAAATGAGTCAAAAACTTTAGCTAGATTTTTATTTTTCTACCACTAAAAACATCAAAAAAGTCTCAATTTACCTTTTCTAAAAATCTATGATGATATTATTGTGACTTGATTTACAGCTTCTCTAGAAAATAAATTGCATACTACATCTCTACTTCCTACCACACACCCAGATTATGTACAGACGACCACCAGTATTTTATGATCAAAGACATATACCTACCATAATTGAGGATCAATGTCCCCAATATCAACATCTCTGAAAAAACTATCTTAATTTATATAGTATATTAACTTTTGTGTTAATACTCATAATATTAAATTATGGCTTCTATGAATAATAGTGATTGACTGTTCTAAAAACATTTGGTGCTAGAGTGTGGTTCAGAAAAGAGCTGAAAGTATTTGTTCATTATCTGTCTCAGTGGAGCCTCCTCCCTATGGTACCTTAATCTATTTCCAATATCCTGATGGTTTAGGATCTACAATTTTTGCCTTTGCTATTGTGCACTCTTTTTATCAGTTTCCTAGGACTACACTAAAGTGACAATCGCATTGTTAAAATAATTGTAAATCTTGGCCCTGGTAAATTTAACACAACTACACAGAGGATAGGGCTCAGTAAGGGATATTAAAAGGACCCATTCACCATTGCCCACACAAATTATATGCAAGATGTGATTTTTCATATCCCTATAATACCTAATCACAATGGTTTGTGTTAAAAATGTGAGGACTGATTCTGTACTATATTACACCTTCTGTAATCATTTATGCTTGTGCAAAGTGGTGTAAAATGGTACCAAATCAGAACAGTAGCACTTTACACTCACCTTGTAATTCCTTTGCTTAGATATAAATGATTACCCAAAGTTCAAGATATTGAAGAATCACACACACAGGACGACAGTGTTCATTGATTTTGAAAGAAAAATATTCTACCATGAACTAGAGTTTGATAACTCAATGAAGACAGATAAGTCAGTGCAAAAATGAGTCTATGATTCTTTGAAGCACGCTGAGGTATATTGCTAGTGTCATAACTATAAAGGGAAGGGTAACAGCCCTCCTGTGTACAGTACTATAAAATCCCTCCTGGCCAGAGACTCCAAAATCCTTTTACCTGTAAAGGGTTAAGAAGCTCAGGTAACCTGGCTGACATCTGACCCAAAGGACCAATAAGGGGACAAGATACTTTCAAATCTTGGTGGGGGGAAGGCTTTTTGTTTGTGCTCTTTGTTTTGGTGGTTGTTCGCTCTTGGGACTGAGAGGGACCAGACATCAATCCAGGCTCTCCAAATCTTTCTGAACAAGTCTCTCATATTTCAAACTTGTAAGTAAACAGCCAGGCAAGGCGTGTTAGTTTTTATCTTTGTTTTCTCAACTTGTAAATGTACCTTTTTGCTAGAGTGTTTATCTCTGTTTGCTGTAACTTTGAACCTAAGGCTAGAGGGGATTCCTCTGGGCTCTTTAAGTTTGATTAACCTGTAAAGTTATTTCCCATCCTGATTTTACAGAGATGATTTTTAACTTTTTCTTTAATTAAAAGCCTTCTTTTTGAGAACCTGATTGATTTTTCCTTGTTTTTAGATCCAAGGGGGTTGGATCTTGATCCACCAGGAGTTGGTGGGAGAAAGGAAGGGGATGGTTAATTTCTCCTTGTTTTAAGATCCAAGGGGTTTGGATCTGTATTCACCAGGGAATTGGTGAGGAGTCTCTCAAGGCTACCCAGGGACGGGAATTAGCACTTTGGGAGTGGTGGCAGCAGACCAGATCTAAGCTGGTAATTAAGCTTAGAAGTTTCATGCAGGCCCCCACATTTGTACCCTAAAGTTCAGAGTGGGGAAGCAGCCTTGATAGCCATTCAACACATTCTTGATGTATTATGGTGCAAATTGAAATTTTAAAATGCCCCAGCAATCATTACTATCATAGACTTGCACCAGAAAAAGTGTTAGTCTCTCTTGTCAGTGTACCATAGAGAGTCATTAATCTATGGATCTTTCAAACAATAAACCATAATCAAACAATTTTTGACTAATGTATGTGTATACATTAGCTGCTTTTCAAACCTTGATATTTCAGTTGGTTTATACATTTTAAAATGCTGAAAAGATACCAGCTCGCATTACAGATCAATGGCATCCAAAACGTTAAATCAAAAGCAAGTTTTCAATTATACACATGCGAAAAAGCATCTGAAATCCAACATATATCTTTATTTTTGCAGTGTTATTTACTAAAAATGGCTAATGATTGCATGCCAAGTACATTTTGATAATCTATGTATAAATCTTTTAACTTAGCTTTATCACAACATTGCTGGCCATTGAGATCAGTCTAATGCTGTTATGATGGCCTAATGATTCTGATCTAGTACCTACTGAAATTAATGGCAAAACTTCAACTGACTCCAGTGTTGCCTGGTTAACTTGTTATGCTTGATGAGCTTCTACAAAATATATTTGTTATAATACTGAAGTGTATCTAAAAATAGATTTCACAATCATATTTCTCAGCTTCCAGATCTTTAAGGTCTATCTATCAACAGTAAAACTGTGGCAGTTGAATCTTAGATGAATGGAACTCTACTAAAGAAGGGATTAGAAAAGGGGTAGCCTGTTAGTCATGGCTAAAATAATATGTATGTGAATTTTGTAACACATCAGGTGACTGAAAATTATGAGCCCAAATGACTGTTGCCATGCACATTGGGTACTCCTGTACACAAGGGAGTGCAAATTGAATGTAAAAGGCTCTCATAATGATATGGTAGCATTTTTCACTCACTCTGTAGTTCATTGGTATAAACAGCTACAAAAAAGCACAGAGCAAGAGTGAATCAGGCCTTAGGTGTCTGATTCAAAAGAGAGCCAAGAAATCCCTTCATGAAGCTATAATACTGCAAACAAGGCATTTTTTCATTAACAACATTCTAGTATCTTTATAAAATTCTTTATCTAAAATAAAATAATTCTAAAATACTAGCTGGGATAAAATCTCTTTTTAGATAAATGCTTTCACAACATAGATAACAGAAGAACCCAGATGAGTTAAGCTGTTCTGACTTTCTTACTACAACAGAAGACCCTACCTGACAAGGCTCATCACAGCTCCATTTCATGTTGCATACATGCTAAGAATTAACATCTCCATGTAGGGTAAGTAAATGTGGTGATAACCTGCTCACTTCTTGAACTAGCTTTCTAAAGCCTGATTTACAATCATATCTCCTTATTGTGTGTGGCTAGTGATGGTTCATTAAACATGTAACTACAAGCCCTGAGACATTGCAAACAACGATACTTACATATATTAATTCCCTCAGAGCTATTTCTATTTCCTTTGATGTACACATGTACTTGCTTTGTAATAAAAGGTCTTTAAATTACACCTTTTAAACTCAGGAAATCTTAAATATTTATAACAGCTCTGAGAATGTTTTATCTATTAGTCACTTATAAGAAACTTGTAAGGTCAAATATATCTTAGGGCCCAATCCCACAAGCCTTCCGTACATAGAACGGCAGTTGATTTAAGTGAGAGTTCTGTGCACGAATGACATGCAGAACTGAGCCTGTAACTGGAAAATGGGAAGAGACTGGCTGTGAAGATTCATTTGCATACTCAGAAAGTTGAATAAATCTTAAAAAGTCTTTTAGCTTTACCTACTGGACTCACAGACATATTTTCAAATCTGTCCATGACAAAAGTGGTCACAATTAATAATGAGTCAGCAAGTTATAAGGAGGACTTAAAATAAGTCCCATAATTTGCCTATTTGTGTATACTTAAGATGTACCCAAATACAATAAGTACAATGTGACCACTGACTTTATCACTCCCTTACTAACAATAATATGAATAAGATGTTTCACCATGTACTTATATATTTTAAAGCTTTGTCACTAGATGAAGCTGAAATCCAAAGCTTCCTAAAAGAAGTGGTCCATGAAATCGATTTGCAATGCAAAAATGTATAAACTCCTTTGTAATGAAAGCCTATGACATGCTATCTCATGTAAATAACCAACATTAAAAGTATCAGATATGCAATTTTTATTATCAAGTTACTGTAAATTACAGAATGGAATTTTTTTTGCCTCTTTCAGCTGCTTTCTAAACCTACTTTAGGCTCTGATGGTGGCAGTTAATTTTTCTACTAAGCAATGTAAGATAAATATAAACCTCTATATAAGTACTGTATATCCTAATACGCACACTCCTGGGAAGTGATGGGGAGAAGTTTCTACAACTAAACATGATCTCAAGAAATTCTTCCATATGTGGAAAAGACTCTGCAAAGCTGACATATAAATATAGATATATATAAATATACACACAGGACAGTATGTATACATTTATATCACATTCATTAAACCTCAAAACATAAAATAAATTTATTTCTCTAAGCAAAGGATAGGTATAACTTTTCAATATACAGAATCCATCTTCTGGAGGTAACATAGACAGTAAAACCTAACCTCTGCACTCCAACTTATCTGCCAGAAAGAGTGCAAGTTTAAATATGATTAAAAGGCATATGAAAATTCATATTGCTGTAATAATTATAAATATAAGGCTAGGGATAACAACAGTAATACATATTTCCCATTTACATAGGGTTTTACTTGATTAAAGAGCTTACTAGACTTTAATTAACACTGTGATATGAATATAAATGCAGCATTGTCAAATTAGAATAAACTAGGGATTAGCCTGAGCTACAAAACAGAGATCCAGATCAGAACTTCCCCAAAGTTCAGGGCTCTTTGGACGTAGGGTTTTCATCTGGGCTATTACAAATATAAAAAATCTACTGTGAAACTTCAGTGTGAAACCAAATCCAAACTTCCTCAAAGGCCAAAGGAAGTTGGATGAAGGGTTGGTCCAGTCCCCTTTTTGGAATAAAGTAGGTATTAGTAGCTATGTAAATATTAAAGGCAGGAATAGTCCTCTGCACGTTCTCTGATATGAAGTATGAAGTCATCATTAAGGACTTGAGTCAGGAAGGCACGTAAGCACATGTTTAATTTTAAGCACATGACTAGTCTCATTGACTTTCAGTTAGTTACTCAGTCAATGCCTAAGTCTTGACTTTTGACTGTATAAAGAAAATGAGAAATACAGTGGCTGCCACTAAAAGGTCAGCATTAGCTAACAGCTGCCACACAGTCGTATGTGATATACCAGTTTTCCTCCGTGCCTGGAATGAAAAATAACCATGACAACTGTGTACTACATGATGCTGACCATGATAAAAGTTGTTTTTATTGTATTTATCTTAATTAGTGTGAAATATCTTTATTAAATTATAATATTTTTAAAATAAAATATTTGTAAAATAGACAGGATTGACGGTTTCATCTGAGCAATGTTCTATTTTCCTCAGCTACTATGACCACATGAATTGGAAGTTATTCACACCATAAGCGCCCTAGAGTGCATGTACCCAGCAACATGTGAAAGTAAGGGGAAATACTGTAAAACCTGAAATTACTTTTACCATCACTTTGCACTTCACTCTAGCACCTTTCATCTTTGCATCTCAAAGTGCATTACAAGCCTTAATTAATTAACACCAGCCCTGTGTGGTATTAATTAATGTATTATTACTATTATTATACAGAATCCATGTTAAAGTTGTATCAATGGTTTAGGTGTACTGTAGTTTAATGTTTTCCCAAAGTCAAACAATGAGTCAGTGTCTGGAGCCCATTGACACTGGCTCCCAAGGGTATGCACTAAACTGCTATACCACAGTAGCTCCTTCTTATATTAGAAGCTGAGTTGGTGCTTTCCTTATCAGCCCAATTTCTATTGTTTTTGTGATATGTAAAAAATTTAGTTTTACATATTGATGAGTTTAGAAAGCAAGTTTTGGTTTTGATTGTGGCAAACTCTCAATCATGTTTTTCTTTTCCAGTCACAAACCAAAACCAGACCTAATTTAATTTGTGTTTTTGATTCACAGCTTCTATTTTATACTTTTCAAATTACCATACTCACTTGATACATTAATAAGCTAAAGCAATGACTAAAACAAGACTCTTGGCTAACCCCCGTTCCATAAATTTGTAATATTGAACCTGTTTTTTTACATTTCCGTCCATATACTTAGAAGCAGGATAAGAGTCAGGTAACAGAAAAGTACCTCTCACCATATTTGGTGGTTTGTTTTCTTTTTAAAGCCCCAGCTCCTAGAATCCTGTGATTATGTGAGAATCTCAGATTTCCTTTTAATAAGGTACATTTGTAATCCTCGTGGCTGCAGAGAAAAGCATGAAAACATGACCAATATGTACCCTAAAGGCCCTAAAACCAGAAGGCAAAGAAAAAGCACCCAAAATATTACTTTTTAAAATCTCATGATTTTGGGTGGGTCAGAGTAATAATTTTTGAATGCTTGGTATTAGAAACACTAACAAAGATCAGATTTCTTAGGTTTTGTTCCTGGTTTTGGGAGCAGATTGTCAGTAGAGAGAGAATATTATATTCCTTCTAAAAGGCAATGTGGCAGAGTGGATGAAAATTGGGTCTATAATTATAGAAACCTGTGTTCTATTTCCAGTTTATCCTGAAGTGAGCTGGTACGGTCCCTCCATTACCTTATCTGTAAAATGGATGAATGACAGTTGCCTCCCTCTAAGGCAGGGATGTGATGCCTTAGTTAATAAGGGTTGTGAAGCAGAGAGAAATATTATCAGCACCCAATGGAAGATCTAGGAATAGAACTCAGTCTGCTGGTCTGAAGCACCTTCCTCTAGATTACAAAGTGTGGGAGGAGGAGAGTCTCTCAAGAAAAAGCTTCTGGAGGTCTGTACAAGACAAAGGCGTCAGGAGTGTCCAAATCTGGGTGTTCACATTTATCCCCCATGAGGTTTTTTTGTTCCAATGATCCAGATTAAGTTACTGAAATGCACTCTACATGGGGCTACCTATGTTACAGCCACTTGGAAACTGAAGCTAGCTCTGAATGCTTATTAAGGAGAATTTCACTTTGGGAGCAGATTACGTCAATGCTCCAGGATCTGCACTGACTGCCAATAAGTTTCCAGGCGGAATTTAAGTAAGTTGCCAACTCTCAAGCACAAGCTGAAGGGAAAGAATCAAAGAATCTAAATAAAAAGTTGCAGATTTAATTTGTTTTTAGAGTTTGTTAACAGCCAATTCTGGATGAAATAACTGAAAATTACAAATACTGTACTGAGGTGTATTTATTTTACTTTTTTGAACTTACTCAATACCAATACATATGAGATATAAAAACCAAAGGTGCAACAATCATGTATGTACATATTGTGTCTGACACATACACTCACACAGGGGAGTAAGAATATCCCTATTCTCTATGCAGCTTTTTTAGGGCTTCTCTAGACATTGAGTCGACATGTGAGGCTAAGCTGGGGCTGTGTACCTTTACTCCCTTCTCTCCCAAACAGATGGACAGAAAGAGGGGAAGAGGGGCAAGGAGCTAGAGACTTAGCTATTCTCCCTTAACACATCAGTCAGTGGATTTGATCAGGCTGAAGAGGAGGAGTATGTTACACCCAGTAAAGGAGTAGTCTCCTTTGCCAGGAGTCACAATTCCTACCCTGGGTTACTGCTGGGGCAGCACACCCACATGCTGCTCCTTACTCAGGGTGAGCTGAAAAGTCTCAATCTTGCCCTGATAGAGCATCTATAATGTAAATATAATATGTAAAGTATAGCCTTAGCAAACAGCATCGTGTGAAAAATGTGAGTGTGTTTATTCGTCTCCAAGGTCTGTGTATATGTTATCTACATATAGATTGATAACACACCCTCTCTTTTTATAGCAAGTATATGCACACATAGATATACATAAAGGGTGGAGAGGGCCTTACTCAGGGCCGGCTCTAGGCACCAGCGCTCCAAGCATGTGCTTGGGGCGGCACTCAGCCCCCATTTGGGGGGGGGGCAGCAAAAAGCCGGGAGCCGGCCTTGGCCAGAACCCTGCTGCTGGAGAGCCAGAGCATTGTCCCCTGGAGCTGAGCTCAGGCTGTGGCGGTGAGAGGAGTGTGTGAGGAGCCGGGGAGGGAGGGAAGTGGGGCCTGGGATGCAGGGAGGAGGAGGGGTCCTCCCACCACCACCGCTGCTGCCGCCACTGCTGCTCTGAGTCTCCCCAGGGCGGCGCGGCGTTTCCCTGCCCAAGTGGGCTGTCCAGGGCACTGCCGGGCTGGGCAGGGGGCGCGGATCCCAGCTCATGCGCTGATGGGACGAATGGCTGGGCAGCCCGAGCTGCCCCCTCCTGCCCCCGGACCCAGCCCGCCGCACACCTCCCCCGCCTCAGCCCTGCGCTGCTTGCCCCAGGCCCCAACAGTGCCAGGGGTGGGGAGAGGCAGAGCCTGGCTCCGAGCAGGGGATACTGCCCCGCCGGGGGACCCCCACAGCTTGGGCACCTGGGGGTCAGTGTCCGTCCTCTCAGCTCTGCCTGCACAGGGCTGGGGAAGCAGCTGTCAGCGCCTGCCCCTCTCAGCCCTTGCACCCCCCCCATCCCGCTCACAGCCTCTTCACTTGTACCTCCCCACATCGCTCCTTCGCCGCACCCCTTCCCCTTGTACCCTCCCCGAGCCTTCTTCTCCCGCACCTCCTCCTTCCCCTGCACCTCTTCTACAGCAACCCTCCTGATACCCGCTCTCCTCCTCCATGAGTACATCACACCCCGCTTCTCTGCCAGTGTAGAGCCCCCAAGCACTCCCACACCCGCTCCGCTGCCTGAACCCTCTTTACTAGATCCCCATCCCTTTCTGGGGACAAGGTTTGAGGGTTATGCCTTCCATGTGCATTTGGAGCACTAAAGATGGGGTTGCGGGGGATGGGGAGGGGCGAGATTTATACTAAAGTGAAATAAAAATAGGAGAAACGGTTTGATCCCCACTGCAAGTGTAAACAGGGACTGCTGTGGTGAACGAGGAGGTCACGTTTGGGGGGGAAGCCCAGGGCTGGGGCCGCAGGGGGTGCAGGTGGGGGGGGGAGAGAGAGCCCAGGGTTAGGGTGTCAGGGGGTGTGGGTGGGGGAGGGCATTGATGGGGGCGGGGGGGGGGGAGAGCCCAGGGCTGGGGTGCGGGGCAGCCAAAAATTTTTTTGCTTGGGGTGGCCAAAAACCTAGAGCCGGCCCTGACCTTACTCTCCCAAATATATGCTGAGGGGTAGAAAATCTCTTACTCTCTCATGCAAGCGCGCACACACACTTGTTCATATATGCCGTATATAACATCAAAGTTTTCCAGAAAGATATGTCTATATATGTAAATACACATATAAAACTAGCAACATTCAAAATAATCAATATCCACTCAATACAACATAGACAAACATATTTTTCAAAGTTAATGCTGTGTGTATTTCAAATATCTTTTTTCTGTCTAGAAGTTATGCCTTATCTTTTGGAATTTCTGCTTAGTCTTCAAAATTGATAGACAACCTTGAAAGGGTAACTAGCAGTCCCTGTTAAGTGGCATATGTGTTACAGTGTGCACCATCTTTTTCTTCTTATAAAATTAAAAATACCCCCTGACCATTTACATGTTTATTTTTCCAGTTTATTCTGTGGTTTCACACCACTACCAGCATGTGGGATCATGGTCACCAAAAACCACATATCCAGAATTTTGTATGCAATATACTGTTGTGAATGGGAAATAAAGGTTTGCATAATAAAACCACATCACAATCAAACTGCAATAACAAAGATACTGTATGGAATGGCAAACAATAACAGATCACAGACAGATAAAAATGATTCATAACTGAAAAATGTAAGCACGGGCTATGATTAGTTCTCTCACATTCATAGCTAGCATGCTGTTCTGTTAGAGATTCTTTTGACAATGATTAGCTTATGGATCTATTCATTTGCTTGATGCATAATTAACTAACTGCTGTGGTTTAACTGCTGTACCATCAGTGTGCTTTCTTGCTGGTTTGTTGATATATTCACCCTCCATTTTATTGTTACCTCCTGTTCTTCTGCTCCTTGACTGCATAATCTTCTCTCATTAGTGTCCTACCATTCTCATCACACCTCTTTTCTGACTCACTGCTCCCCTTCCTCCTCATCTCACTCCTCCCCCTTACTTCCTGTCATCTCTATCACACATCCCTTCTTCACTTCCCCTTTACTGCTCCAAGTTCACCCACTCTACCCTCATCCCTCTGTCCCCTGCTCACACACAACTGCAAGTCCATATCTCACTTCTGCATTCTCTGTCAATTCCCCTCCTTGCCTCTGACATAATCTGTCCAGACACCAGCTTCTCAAATCCCACAACCATCCCTGACACCATCTCCACTCCAGTGGCTTCCCCTTCAAACCTTATACCCATCTGCACCTTCATTACCTTCCTATGCTCCTTCTCTTCCTCACTGTGGAATACTTATTTCACCGAAAGAGAGACGACTGCTATGCACAACCTCCTCATCTCTCCTTCCTTCCATCTCTTCCTATCCACAGAAACCAGAATTTCTATTGCTATGCCACAGCTCTGCCTTGGTAGCTGCTCTTTTTTGGCCTCTCCTCTTACCTTTCACTCCAAATATCAGAGAGTGGCATCAGGCTACTACTCTCCTGTTCCCGCTGTTTACAACTCCCCCCATTCTCACTCATTCTCTCCCTCTGCATGCTGCTGTCATCACCTACTCTCCATCCACCTGCTTTGATTTGACACCTGGCTTTCCCTCTTCTTCACCTAACATTCCTCCACTTTCACCTAAGGTGATTTCACCTTCCACATTGATGCTTCAGCCAATGAATTTTACTCTTACCGTTACTTCCTCTTGACATAGAACTCTGGATCAACTCTCCCATTCCCTCAAATGGCCACTTCCTCAATCTTCTCTTCACCAAAAACGGCTTATTTTTCTCACCTCTCACTGTCCAAGTTCTCTCTGACCAACTCTTGATTTCCTTCAACATCGCCCACCTGCCACCTACTTCTCCTTCTAAGTCCTTCTCCAGCCTCCACTCCACCAATGTATTGACTTTTTTACTGCTCATATGCCCTCTTCTCTGTTCCTTCTTCCCTCTTCTCTAATGACTCAGCTGTAAACCCTCTTCAGTCTCTCATTCTCTTTGGGTTCATTCCTCTCACAAACATGTTCTGCTCTATCCTCAAATACCTCAGCACCACCCGAGGCTCTCCAATAAAGCCCAATTTCCCTTCATATCCAAACTCAGTCAATGTGTCATCTACCATCACTGACCTAAGTTCCATTTGGACACCCCTCCACTCTGGCTTTCACTCTCTGAACTGAAACCTCTCACATTAAGGCTCCAAGTACTTTATTCTCAGCCAAATCTTAAGGCTTCTACTCCATCTTCATCCTCATGGACCTCTCTGCTTTCTTTTTACACTGTTGATCAATGTACTTCATGATATCTTATTCTCTTCCCAGGGCTTTCATTCTTCCAGTCTCTGCTAGTTCTCCTATCTCTCTGTGGCTATTTCTTCAGCCTCTCTCATCTCCATGGGAGGATTGTAGGGTTCCATCCCTGCCTTCTCCTCTTCTTCTTTTACATCCTTTCTTTGTACAAACTCTTCTGCTCATACGGCTTCAATTACCGTCTTCATGCATGTCTCACAAATCTACCTTTCTACATCTGACCAGAATCCCTCAGCCCAATACTGCATCTCAGCCTCTCCCCTCCTACATGTTTCACCATTGACTTAAGCTTAACATGGTCCAAACTGAACTCCTTACCTTTCCTCTCACCTCTTCCCCTTCATTTTCTGTCACTATTGACAATACTACCATCCACACTGGCTGAAAATTCTCAATTTCTTAACGTTTGTATATTTCATGGTTGTTTTTACAAACCACATAATTTTTTCATATAATTATTTAATTTACCTGCCAAAATAAATGAACTATGAAATGTTCTTGGAATAGATTTTGCATTCTCATACACCAGTGTAAATCAGGCGTAATACCATATTGTCAATAGAATTGTGATATCAGACTCAGGCTCTCTTCCTCCTCCTGCTATAGACCCTGTGCCCTCCTCCTATGTATTTTCTTCTATGCTCTCCTGTCTAGCTGCTCCCAGACCCTTCCTCCTGTTGCTGATGACTTCATCATGCTCTTCAACTCCTACCCGCTTCTTCCTAGTCTGAGCATACTATTGCTTTGCCCCCTCCCTCTTCCTTTGTGCAGCACCTGCATCCTTCTTTCATACCAGCTGAGTCATTACACACATTGAATCTATTTCCCCATGTTAAATAGCCTCACACCTTCTTGTCAAACTGTCTGAAATGAGCTATCTTGATGATCACTACAAAAAAAATTTTCTTTTAATTAATTAGCCTCTTAGAGTTGGTAGGGCAACTCCCACCTTTTCATGTTCTCTGTATGTGTATATATATCTCCTTACTATATGTTCCATTCTAAGCATCCGATGAAGTGGGCTGTAGCCCACAAAAGCTTATGCTCTAATAAATTTGTTAGTCTCTAAGGTGCCACAAGTACGCCTGTTCTTTTTTCTAATAAGTACGTCATTGTTTTGGTGTTCTGCAGAAGAGAATCAAGGAAAAG